>NW_027186523.1:24414662-24464704 GCF_028583685.1 Petaurus breviceps papuanus
AGATAGATAGATAGATAGATAGATAGATAGATAGATAGATAGATAGATAGATAAAATATCTATAGATTAGATGTAGGGACAGATATTTCAAAGAACAGAAAGTTCTTTGAACTAAAATTTCAGCTGAAAGTTATATTATTCTAGAAATATCTTTTTTTGTTGTTGGTTTTTTGTGTTGTTGAGTTTTTTTGGTAGGATGGAAGGCAAGGCAATTGGGGTTAAGTGACTTGCCCAAGGTCACACAGCTAGTAAGTGTGTCAAGTGTCTGAGGTCGGATTTGAATTCAGGTCCTTCTGACTCCAGGGCCAATGCTCTATTCACTGTGCCACCTAGCTGCCCCATTCTGGACATACGTAAAGATTTAGTCTGATGCTTTCAGGGATTTTTTTTTTTTTTGCAATTGATATTAAAAGTGGTGAATGGATTGTTTCAGGGAAATCAATTTAGAATTAATAATGCAATAGCCAAGTAGAAAGTATCATCATTTAAAAAAAAATTGTCACAAAAAATGTTAAGCTATGTGATGAAAAATAAGGGTTATATGTATACAAATGTTGGGGGGGGGGGACCTTGATAGATTTATTAATGTCACTATCCCTTCCAAAACAAAGAGAGAATAAAACCAGTAGAAAAAAATTTTCAATTTCCATGACAGCAATATCTACAAGTAGATCAAAAGATATGTCTTGGAATAAACTATAAGTGCTACCATAGTGTCATCATCATTCCAAAAAATATTTGGGGAAAGTAGAAGGGGATAAGCACTTATATGACACCTACATGTGACAGACACTGTGATAAGCACTTTATAAAAACTATCTCATTGAATCCTCACAACCACCCTATAGGGTAGGTACTGTTACTATCTCCATTTTACAATTGAAGAAATCACGGTATACAGATGTGAAGGGATTTACCCAGAGCTACACAGCTAAGTAAGTACCTGAGGTGGAATTTGAACTCAGGTTTTCCTGACTAGAGGGCCAGCATTCTACTGCACCACCTAGCTACTTATCTGGACAGTAACTTTCAGCCCAGAATCTATTGACTACAATCTGTCTACACAGCATCCATCATAAGCAGAGCTCTGATTCATCTATTTTTTTCTGAACTTAATAGAAACAACAGTTGATCAGTCTGACCAAAAATTACAGTTGTACAGTTTGAGATCATGTATATAATCACAGTGATAGGTGATAGCATTATTTTACATTGACACACAGGAGAGGACAAGAGTTAACAAATAAAAAAAATATTCAATGAAAAGATACAAAAGAAGTGAAGTTAGCCAATATAAAGTGATAAAATGATATCTAACCACTGAGACTTTGAAGAAAATTAAGCCAAAGCAGGAGAAGTTAAAATAAGTAATAAAATTAAATTGACAGTAAATAAGATCACTTTAACCAAAAGGTCCTCTTAACAATAGAGTGGGTGGAGGAGTGGTTCACATGGGACACAGGGACCATATCTTTTGTGAGTTTATTTGTTTGTGTTATTAAACTGATTGTTTTCTGCTTCTAGTTAATTCCTGGTAGAAAAATGGGGATTTACTGATAAAGAAGGTATGTCATAAAATAAAATCCATGTGAATGGCATGAGCCCAAGAATAAAATAATCCAGTTTTTCAGTAGCAAAATAATTTCCCACACGTTAATGGCCTATATCTCATTGGAAGAATGAGCAGAGCTCAAGAGTCTTGAGAAGAATTGAAAATTATAGTTGATTTCCTGTTGGAATAATTTTTTTTCCTCTAAAATGGAGAGAGAGAAAGGAGGAGAGAGAAGAAGAGGGAAATGGAGAAAGGGGGACAGAGGAAAAGAGGGAGACAGAGAAGGGAGGGAAGAAGGGAGAGAGGGCAGAAGAAAGGGAAAGGAGGGAGGAGAGAGGAAGAGAAACACAAACTAGTGACATCAAGATGTCAAGTCAGCACTACTCTTATTATCTGTAACAGCACCATCTGGTGGCTCCTTGGGAATATTATAATCCTTTTTTTTTTTAACAAAAAGATGCAATTGAAAGGCTTTTAATGACCTATTGACTCTACAATTAAAAATTTAGACTATTGACCATGACTGCTACTAATAAAAATTTAAATGTTTTCATCTTCATATGGTTTCATTTTCACATCAAGAAAAAAATTAATATAACTGATTTAGAAAATCTGTAAGTCTTAATTTGAATCTTATGATAAACTGCATATAATTTATTTGAAGTACAATGATTACATATTTGTATATTTTTACTTGTCTTATTAATATGTAAACATAAATACACCTTTTAATGGAATAATTTCTCCACTTTAGGTAATCATTTACTAAAATAATTTTTTAAAAATAGTCAACCTTTTTCTCCCCCTTTTGGCCACAAAAAAAGTAGGGACTCTAAAAGATATTTCTTTGATAAAGAGGTTTGCTGTAATCATAAAAAGTTGAACTTTGAAATATTTCAAATGTGTAAACAACATACATAGGATAATTAAATTATAGAATCATCAAAGTTGATCTGGAAGAAACCTTAGAGGACAGTGTGATTGACTCTGAATCACTTAGAAATAACAATATTTCATTTTACAATAAGTAAAATGGCACATTAAGTTATCTCGTGATCTCAGAGCTAAGAGGCTGTGTCTATGCAACATTGTCAATTCAGTTAATTGAGTCAAATGGGGCTATTTTCCATTGTGTAAATAAGAAACTATAGTTCTTAATAAATTGTGTTTGAAATAAATATCTTGTTGAAATATCTGATTATATTGAATTCTGAAAGTATCAGTCCCAAAGGATGATTTTAATTTCCCTTATATGAATGCAAGAAAAAGTGAATTAAAATTATAAGCTTATTCTTCCTTTTGATAAAGAGATTGAGATTATATCTATTCAATTAAAATGAGAATAAAAGGTCAAAATTTCAACTCAACCCTGATTTTTCTCTTGACACAAAATAAATACATCACTGAATTTTAACTGAACTAATTGAATTAAATGGATATTTTGGCACTCTGTAAATGGTGCCAAAGCTCCAAGAGAGTGAATAGAGCCTGAAATAAAAGTAGCTACAGCAAATATTAGCACTATATGCATTAAATGATTTCTGTAACACAAGAACTATTTCGAACTAGAGCTGCTGAATTGTCAGGAAATGAAACAAGTTTGGAACAATGATAACATTTACCTCAATGCCTAATTTGCACTCCTTTGGGCTTCTTTTAATTTTATTTTCAAAGTCTATTGAGGAAAGCTTCAAGTTCAGACTGCATGTACATAACAGACACTTCCATAAGAAAATAACCTCCACCAAATCAGATATCTCTTTCTAGATGATACCTAATATTTATATATTCAGATAAATCTAAGTGATTGATATTTGGGGTTTTCATGGTTTCAATCAACATTTTATTGAGCAACATCCTGTTTTAGTAACTTTGTGCTGAATGCTTTGGGAATTATAAACAAAATAGATACCTTCACTTCCTACTATATGTTTACAGTGCTACAATTCATTATTTGGAGAGTTCAGCACATTAGAAGGAAAAAAAACATCTGTCATATTATGCAAGTGCAGAATATTTTACACTTGATATATATAACTATGAACTCCTGGACAGTCCAGAGACTTGTTTTAATTGAATCACTAATATGTATTTATACACACACACAGACACAAACACATATACATATGGACATTATTATATGTATGCAAGTCACTATAACATATACCTATATGTGTATAATATATAGATAAATATGCACATGCATGTGTATACTTACCTTCAAAATGCTAAGTTTCTTAGTTCTCATAGGGTATTTAAGTTTAGATTTAGACATTATTAAGCTGTGCCTACACAAAAGACTAAGTATACCTACATATCTGATTGTCAAATATTTGTATAAAATTTTAAGAAATTATTCAGGTATTCTTAAATATCTCAATATGTTTCATTAAAGTCCTCAAAACATTTGTATTTCTGACTGAATTTTCCATTTTTCCTCAATATGCTTTTATACTATAGAGATATAGCACAAGTAAAAATGAATAATAGTTTAGATTTTTTTTTCTTCTAGAAACTGTCTAAATACTGGTCTATTCATACTCAGTTTACATACAAATAGATCGATGGACATTCAAGTAAAAAACTCAATTATATAGATGCTGTACTAACACAATGCCAATATGCAGGATCTTTAGTGTTGTCTATTGAAAACATGCAGAAACCAGTTTTTTAAAGCCCTTTTCATATGAATATACCTGAGAATTTTTGTATACATTCTGAAGTCTACTTGTCTGAAGTACCATTCTATGGTTTTACTTTTGAAGGATAGGCTACAGATGTTTAAATTTTTTAACTTCTTTAATTCCATTTTTTATATTTTCTTTTTAAATTATTTTAAAATATTTACAACACTTCATCAGACTTTCCAAATGACATTTCATTCAAGAGAAGAAGGCAAAATAGAAAACTGTACTCCACTGATTTATTTCGTGTTGTTCTTTGTTTCCCTTTGTTATTACATTGTTTCATGATGTGCCATATTTCTTGCTTTAAAAAGAAATGCATTTATCTCAAACCCAGAGTTAGCAAAATCAGTAAAGTAAAAATTTTGCCAAATGTGAAGTTTAAGATATAAATCTTGTGATATTGTTTGACATATTGTGCAGCTTATATCAAAATGGGGGAGAATTAGTCTCTCAATAAGGCACAATTTAAATAAGCGAATTAAAAATATTCTAACAGCAACGGAATATGGAATGGAGCGATGGAACTACTTGGTTAAGTCTTCTATGTCACTGTTACTTTACTGTTGATGAAACTAAAGTTGGATCTACATGATAAAAAAGCAACCCATCACAAAATAAAAAATCTAGTTAATAACTAGTTTAGCATAGAAATGTTAAACTGGTTTGACTGATAATTTTCATTGAATTGTCTCGATTTGCATTTCTAGTTGTAAACACAGTTTTACAGTATTTTACATTTGTATGTATACATATATGTTCTCCCATTTAAAAAAATCTTTCTCTTTTAAAATTAGCTAAATAATCCATTTCTGTAGCTATTGTCTCTTTAAAATACTGGAGGAAATGAAAACTTTTACTTTATTTATATTATACTTTATATATCATACCAAGACCAAATATATCCATAAGGAAAAAAAATAGACTGAGTTTCCAAAAATCTAACAACTACTTAATTGTTGCTTGTAAACAATGTATTTCAAATAGGCAATCTTCATCTTATAAGTATCTGAAAGCTAGAATTTATAGCTATAGCACTTTAAGGACTGCAAAGCACTTTATGTATATTATCTTACATTATGTATGTACTCTGTCCACATTGTTACCTATGTACAATATAAACTGCCCTTGCCCTAACTTCCTAAATTCCAATGACCCTTACTCTTCATACTTAGCCATCTTTAAATGAAGCCCAAAAAGCACTCATGAAAAAGGAAGGATTTTTCTTAAAAGAATCTTTAAAATATAACATGAAGGAAAAGGAAGGTAAAACTAAAAGGAGGTAAGAAAAGCTAATCCTGGGAAAGGCCTCCAAGTTTGTGCCAGCTCTCCATGGTAGTAGCCTGAGGAGTGATAAGACTGAGAACTAGAATGGACCAGAATGCTTACTTACTCAAATTTCGTCATTTTGTGAGAGGAAACTGAGTATTGAACATGTAATGTGACTTGCACAAGAATTCACATCCTCTTATGTCAATTTAGTGTGCTTCTCATTATACCAAAGCCCCACCATCCCCCCAAAAAATATTTTTTCCACAAATTCTGTATGTTTTATTTATTTTCACTAAATAGCTTGAAATTCCGCCAAAATAGGAATTCAAAAAATACAAATGCAGTAGAGTTAAAGTTATACCTCCCCCATTTAACTATTTGTATGATTTATAGTTTGAGAGTCAAAGTGGCCCTTAAACAGAGGACTGAGAACAGAGTCAGAATGACCTGGGTGCAAGTCCTGCAGCTAACAAATCTAATCAATAAAATAAAAAACAAAACCTTTAAATTCCCAGTGCCCCATGGCAACTCTTTCAGACTGTAAATTACATAGGAGGTGCCAGTCTGGATCAATGGAAGAGAACTCCCCAATGGGAATGAAATAGGCTAATTAGATTGCTTTGTTCCTAACACCTGACTAGGGCAACATAAGGGTACTAGGGCAATGAGGCCTTCTAGAAAGGTAGCAACTGGTAGGAGAATAACCCAGAAAAGGAGATGAAATGGGAGCAAAAGAAGCTTTTTATCTGTTATCAAAAAAAACTTGCCTAGGGATATCTCTTAGCCCAGGCAAAGGGAATGATTGCTATTCTCCATCTTTTGCTATTTGGCCCTTTAATCCCAATCTTGGAACTAAGGCTTTTTTAATCAGCAATTCAACTATACTAAAGCTGAAATTGACATTTGTGGAATAACTGGGGAATGTATTCACCATCTTAAATGTGGTTTCACAGAAAAAGGGATTCAGCGTGCTAAATTGGTTTGCAAATTTGGGGGACACAACATCAAGGACTTCCCATACAAGACAAAGGGATTTCTGCATATGAAAATTTCTAAAGTCTATCTAAATGACCAGATTATGTTCAATCAATTTGGACATGTCGAGAAATTGCTATATTTTGTCATTCTCTGTTAAAAAATAAAAATATCTCATTGTTGTTTGTTACGATGGAGTTGTTAAAACATTAACAGTTGTTTGTGTTCTTGTTGTCCCCATTTCTGTTCATGAGTGGTTTTTGAAATGTTTTCTCTGTGAAGAAGTAAAACATAATTATTTGTCCTCTAAGTTATCACAACCATGGATTATCAAAGAAAACTGAAGTCAAAAGTGAAGGCAAGATGCAGACAGTCTGGTCTTAGAGATAAAATCAAAGGATAATTAAGGACTTCTCAAGCATAGTGTTTTGGGGGCGGCTAGGTGGCTCAATGAAAAGAGCACTGGACCTGGAGTCAGGAGGACCTGAGTTCAAATTTGGCCTCAGACACTTAAAACTAGCTGCGTGACATTGGACAAGTCACTTAACCCCAATTGCCCTGCCTTCCTCCTCCAAAAAGCAAAACAAACAAACAAACAAAAAAGAATAGCATTTTGGCTGACCCCTGCCCATCCACCAAACCTCCTCCATAAGACATGGATAACATATTAATTTGCTATAGAACTTTATTAATCAGAAATTTAATATGATCAACAGGTAAAAAAATCTGAATTTGTATTATTTCCAATATATATATAATGCTCATAGATATTTTAAAGTTTATATTGAATATAATGTTAAATGTAATCACGTTATTTTATGCACTTGCAACCTTTTCATATTAAAGATTTTTAAGGTTTTTGCTAACCTGTTGTTCCCACCCTATACAGCAAGACCTACTAATCACCGACCTGCTGAAAGTTCTGTCTCTACGGGCTCATCTGCCAGCAGCTTTGGCAGTGGATATAGTGTGGACAGTGAAGGAAGTAGCAGCACTGCAGGGGAGACTAATCTATTTCCCATTCCAAGAGTGTAAGTTTTTTTTTCCCCCTTCCCCTTTGTCATATTTAGCAGTGAGCCAAAAAACAGCATTCTTTAGTGTGTCATTCATTGTCATTAGGCTTCCTCAAGATAAAAGAGCAATGGACAAAGGGGAAAAATTAAATAAAGTTTAAAGACTAATTGCCCATTCTCAGCAAATGCTTAGGAAGCCTGATGCCATTTGGATTGTTTCTATAAATATGAAAGGGCTGGATTGTGACAAAGGAATCTGATTATTATTTATATATATGATTGTTTATTCATATATTATTAATATACATTAAAGATGTATATGTCTTAGTCACCAGTTTTATTTATCCAGAAGATTTTTGTTTGTTAAATAGGAAAACCATAGGAATAATCAGACTAGCTACAATACAGTTAAATTCAGAGCAAATATTTTATATGTTTTAGTCTTATAATAAGATCATAGATTTTAAGTAAGAATATATCAGAGATTTAAATCTGATATAGACCTTTGAGGCCACTGAATCTAATTCCCTCTTTTCACATGAGGAAATTGAGGTACTGAGAGGTTCAGTGACTTGCCCAGGTTCACATAGCTAGTAAGCATTGGTGGCAGGATTTGTACCTTGATCTTTTTTAATTCAAGTTCATTGTGATCAACTTCCTTATTTTAAACTTGGTAAAATTAAAGCTCAGAGGAGTGGGCCATGATGGGAATGTTGGTTCTCTAAGAACAAGTCCCATCACAGCTTTTCTTTTCCTTTCAGTGACTCGGTACAATCAAAAGTAGAGTTGAAGAATATTTAGAAAAACTGGCATTGGTCTAGTTGGCAGATATTTTTGAAATTGCTGCTACCCAAATTTAAAATAATTAACACATTGTGATACTCCTTTACACTTCAGAAGTAGAATTGCCTGAATATTTAAAGCTGATTTTCTTGAAAAATATCAACAAACTATGAGAATCAGGACTGAAAACTGATGAGCCCCTCTATAAAACAGGCATTCTTAACCCTATTGTTTATGTCAGGGATCCCTCTGGCAGTTGGGTGAAAGTTGTAGATCCTAGATTGAGGTTTTTCAATGCATATAACACTTAGAATATTATATATATATGTGTGTGTGTGTGTGTACATGTATGTGTGTATATGCATCATATACATACATACATATATAATAGAAATTATTTAGAAATACAGTTATCAGAAAACTTTAAAGTTCCCAGATTACAGATTAAGAACACTTGCTATGAAATAAAAATAGAATTGAGATACAACAAGGCATAATAAATAGATAGACATCTTCTAAGTCAAGATGATCTAAGAGTCATAGATCAAAAGGTGGAAGGGACATAGATCCTATCAACTACAGCTTCCTCATTTTACACATAAGTAATTGAAGCCTAGGGAGGTCGTGTCATGTCCTACATCACATAAGTTAGGGCAAAAGTCAGATTTAAGCCCAAGTCTACTGACTACTGACTTTTCACTCTACCAAGCTGTTTATACTCTACTTTGTCTTTGGGACCTTGGAAAAGCCAGTCACCTTCATTTCTCATTACCTCCAGGCAACTTTCTCGGACTACAAATTACACAGTATTATCTCTGCATTGATTAAGAAACTTTTCTCCTTGGAGCTCTTTAAACAGACGACATCACAAGGGTCTGGACAACAATGGAATAATTTTAGCCTATTCCTAAAGTCCAGGCTATTTTAAGCCACTTGCACTCTTTTTCACCAGAATTCATATCATAAAGCTATTTTTAGACACATATGTAATAATTCTAATCCTCTGTGAAGAGGAACAAGCATTTAGATAATAGATCTGGACAATAAAATTGATGGGAGATAATCATTAAGAAAGAGATTGATGATATGAACGTGAAACCACACAGCCATATGCTGCAGACCAAGTATATTTTGCCCTAAATCTTTCCCCCCCCCTCCTTCTATCAGTAACCAAATGCAAAAGTTTGAATCATAGCATAAGTAAATTTACTGGGGAGGAAGATGAAAGGCAAATCACAGCAAAGAGTATAATATGGAGACCAGAGACCAGGATTCACTAGGGTGCATTCCTCCTGGTCCTTAGGTAAATGGATCACTCTATGCTGTGGACAAGAGCTCCCCCTAGCTCTTCTGATTTGGAAGTCCAAGCTCTTCACCCTTCTGCTCCTTTTGAAAGTCCTGTGGTTTTGTGGTCTGGTAGTTGTGATTGTGTGTGTGTGTGTATGTGTGTGTTGTGTGGCCACACTGGGCAAATCTGTGTAGACAAACATATAATTTTATGGACAATTCAGTGTACTTGAGACAAAAAAAACATTAAAAATCAAAAATCTACTTTTTCCTTATTTTGGGTTTTTTTCCACTTCTGCTTGAACTCTTGATTATTATTTCATCTCTCCATCTCTCTTGCTGTAGCTGGATACATTTTGCTAGAAATTATTTCTGAGAAGAACTTAATCACACTAGCTCTTTGACTTAGTGAGTTCAGTTTGACCTAGCCGAATACCCAGGAAAAAATATTTCTTGGGGCTGCCCTGACCAGTTTCTGAATGAAGTCTAAGGACTTGCTTTGGTTTTGCTGTTTTTATAACCAATATAAATGTTTTCCTTGGTAATCCTATGCATTTTATTTTACACATTTGAAGCCATTATTTTAAGTTGGGATGGATAGCCTTTCCTCAGACTGCCAGAGGGGTCTATGACATCAGAAAGAGTTCTTAAAGTCTATAGAGGATTATTTGAATCTCTAAGGCCTTAGAATCAGAGCATTTTTGAGTCTTCTTGTATCTGTATGATAATGATCATTTTCTTAAAAGCTGTAACCTTTGATACCCATGCTTCTACTCAGCGTAAATCATGTAATATCTACCTTAATGTCCATATCTGTGAGATGAAGATGGAGCATGTGGTTCTTAAAAGTCCAGCACTTAGCAATGCTGTTTATCTCTAGTATCTAAGATCACATGGTAACTCAAAGCCTGCATTCAACATCCATCTATGTAGTACTATAGGTTATATCAAGGTAAATGATTATAAATGTACTGTAGACCTTGAAGTGATTCGTGGAGTCACCTAACCCAACCCACTTATTTTATATATGAGCAAATAGAGGCCCATAGGACTCAAATGATTTATCCAAGGTCAAACACATAGGAAGAGGTAGAGCTGGGATTTGAATCCATAGTCTTTGATTCCATATCCAAAACTCTCCAACATCACACTTTGTTCTGGGAACCTTTTTTGATTTTGACTTCTACATGTCATCATAGCCCCTAGAACACTCCATATAGTATGTACTCAATAAATGTGTGTCAATGGATCAAAATGGAAGGATGAGGCAAGACAGTTTAAAAACAAGAATTAAAAAATGAGAATTCAGGAAAATAATCTTTACTTTGTGACTTTGGACAATTGCTTCACTTCTCAGTTCCTGAATTTGTTCATTTGTAACCTCAATTTACTAATCTATAATACCAAAGGTTAAACTAAATCTCCTTTCAACTCTAAAATCATATAAGAACTATACATTTTCTGTGCTTAGTTGTCTATGGAATAATACAACAATTCACTGTGATTATAAAAATTATCTAGCTGGCACAGTAGATAAAGCACAAAGCCTAGAGTCAGGAAGACCTGAATGCAAATGTGACTTCAGACACTTACTGGCTGTGTGACCCTGGACACTTAACCCTGTTTGCCTCAGTTTCCCCATCTGTAAACTGAGCTGGAGAAAGAAATGGCAAACAATTCCAGTATTTTTGCCAAGCAAAACTAGACTGTGACTTTGTGAATTCAAATTTTTGTAATTTTTTTCTTTAAATTTTGTAAAACCCGTCTCTTACCTTTTATTTCCAGAAGACAATATAATTCCCAGAGACAGAAAAACAGGAAGGGAGTTGGAAGTGAAATTCCTCTTCCTACCCCTAAATTCCTCTCACATTCACTCTTCCCAACCATCCCTATACTGCTACTCTTGGTAGAAGGAACACATGAGCAGAAAATTTTTTTTCATGTTCTATTTCTACATGAAAGAGGAAAAAAAAAACATAACTTAGAACACCTAGATTCCAGAAACTGTAAATAAATTTTTAAATATTTTGATAAGAACATGGAGTTTAAATTGGTCTTTGTGAACCACCTTGGGCCTTAGAACAACAATAGTGGGGGTGCTCATTGAAATTATGTATGAAAAGTTATAGAAATTAAGTATATATTTCTTATGTTTGGATCTTGTAGACAGCATATAATTTTAATTATCTGTGATTATGATTGTCTGTGTACTTTAGCATCTTCCTTTGTAAGGATTTTTTCTGATAATATATCTATGTATTTTAACAGAGGAAAGATGGGTCAGAATGGACAAGAGACGGCAAAGCAGCCAGGAGTAGGATTAGCAGATACAGAAGGTAAATTAAAATTCAGAATTATAATCTACATATATCTTAAATGTTTTATTTTAATTTTAGATATATAAGGATCATCTTGGATCCAAAGGCAAAATGATGATTCCCTAAATCTTCTTTTTTAAACCAATAAGTAAGACTTTGTAGCTTCACATAACATTTTCCATATTTCAGTAATCATTCCAACTCAGTGCCTTCTGAGAAATGGGAATTCAAGATGCCAATCCCATAACTTATCATCTTAGCACTCCCCCCCCCACACACTTTTTTTTCCTACTCCCCCCCCCCCTTCCATTCTAATTAGATGGTACAAGCATGGAAACCTCTTTTAAGTCAGTACTAGATCTATGTGTAGTAGCAGCACACTTTGAAGAAAACTCTTAAAAACAGATGGGAAATCTTCTGAAAGAAGAAAGGTATTTCTAAACTGAATTCTGCCTTGAGAGAATGACGGATGAAATGCCCTTTTCTAATTTTTGTGGAAATGCAAAATTACATATTAAAAAAAACATAATGTGCTCAATGATTTAAATGTTCTTACTGTTTCTCATTGTTTGTGTTTGTTTTGTTGAGTGCTTTTTTTTTAATCATTATGGGAGGATATTGTGTCCCTTATAGTCTTAACACCTATCTAATCTCATCTAAGTCTTCTCTTTATTTTGAAATAGAAATCATCATGGGAAGCTGTTTGTTATAGTATAAAGATGAAAGATTAGGAGGTAGGAGACCTGGATTATTGGTAATCTTGGCTCTGCCTTGTACCTCCTGTGTGACTTTGAACAAGTTGAAAGAGGAATAAATTATCTTTATGGTCCCTTTAAATTAGACTCTAGGATGCTTCTAGATAGAAACTTATGACATCACTTCATGAAAATAATTTGCGACCAATATGACACCTTTTTTTTTCCAGAAGACAAACTCATGTATGATTCCCAGAATTCGGGGATGAAAGGAATCATTATGAATCCAAGTTTAGTGATAAAGAACTGAGTATTGAGGAAAATACATATTTGATTTCCTTACTTTAAAAACTTCAACTTTATAAGAAAACTATTTAAATATAAATGTTAACAGCTGTCAATGGGAAAAAATTGTTCATCCTATGGGTCTTTTCTTTCTTTCCCACACAAAAGATGTTTGTTTTTCTAGAGTAATGCAATCATAGGACATACGAAATTTTATTTAGATTTGACTCAATCTGTTGTTATTTTTTGCCTACTTTTCCTGACCAGAGATTAATCTTAAATTAGTTATTGAACAGAAGGTTACAGAGGGAAGTGATAACACCAATGAGCAATAATATAATTAATTAGTGTTATATTCCTTATGGTAATACTCTTTTGCCTAGTCTATTTGTTTTGATTGGCCCTTACAATCAATCAAAAAACATTTATTAATTGGCTACTATGTATTTTACTAAGTGATAAAGATACAAATATGAAAAAGAGTTTGTGTCAACCTAGGAGCTTACCATCTAATGGGAAAAGAAAAACATAAGAGCAAACTGAAAAGGAAAGTAGGAGGGAAATGGGGGGAAAGGTAGCTGAGATGGGGGCATGATAGAGTCAATTCCATATTAGTGCAACTGGATATGAAATGAAGAGATGATTGGCCTGGGAACCATTTTAATATAGAAGTTTTATATTCATGCCTCATGCCTCCTTATCATGTATAGATGTATCTTGATAGTCTCAAAGGCTATGGCAATAAAGCAGAGCCTGCAGAAAATGGCCTGTATGTCTGTTGCCCAAGGACCAGTCTGGGCAAATGCAGATAGAATCAGTAATGGAACACTGGTCACCAATGCATGACTATTTTTTTGTTGTTGTTGTTTACAACTCACAAATATCATTAAGACATGTAGCCTGTGTCGCTGAAGAGGTTACCTACAATGAAGCAAACATTAATCTATGATAAACTGAAATAGTTATGTGGTCTTTGAAGCACCTTGGATATAGTAGGCACATTTGTTATTGATCATGACAAACCTTTTACTCTTCCATGACTGTTTCTATTCCCCACCATGTCTGTTCTGCTCTTTCTTTTTGTTCCTCAAAGCAATCTATGCCACCTCCACCTGTCTCCCTCTCATGGGAGGACCAAGAATATTGAAGCCATTCATTTGAAACTTCCTTTCTTCCTAGGTTTAAACTTTAAATTCCTCCAGCATTATCTTTCATTCTTTCCTCCTACACTCAAATCAATCTCTTGCAAAAAAAAAAAAAAGTATCCCGTTGCTAAGGCAAAACCTTCTACTTACTTGATCCCATTTCCTGCCATCTCCAGGAGTTTCTACCTCAGATGATTCCTTCTGCGTTTCTATTTTTCAATCTTTCAATCTCTCTTTTTCCACTGGCTTTATTCCCTGTTATTAACTTTATTCTTTTACCGGTGCTGCTTTGCGGCAGGCCCCCTGGGGGAACCAGGCGGCTGTTCCGTCTCCAGAGAGCGGACTGCGGGTGCCTGGAGGGGGAGTCAACAGCCCGCGGTCAGGGCCAAGTCCAGCGGACAAGAGGAGGCAGCGGGGCCCCTGGGCGGGGGAGGGGCATGGGACGAGGTGCAGTGCCCACAGAATCGTCCGTTCATGCTGAGGGGCCGTAGGGCCCGAGCAGAGCGACGCCATGGGTACCGAGCCGAGCCAGGCCTGGGAGGCTGCCGTGGTAGCGGCCCTAAGGCCCCGGCCTCACCATGCCCTGAGTGAAGCTGACCACCCAGGCCTACTGCAAGATGGTGCTGCACGGGGCCAAGTACCCCCACTGTGCCATCATCGGGCTCCTGGTGGCCAAGAAGCAGAAGCTCTGCAAGGAGCAGCCGGTGCACGGGGGACCCCAACCCACACCAGACCCTCTTCCTGGACTGTGACCCACTCTTCCATGGCACCCTGGCGCTGGCCCCCATGCTGGAGGTGGCCCTCACCTTGATTGATTCATGGTGCAAAGATAATAGCTATGTGATTGCTGGTTATCATCAAGCTAATGAACGTGTTAAAGATGCCAGTCCGAAACAGGTTGCTGAGAAGGTAGTTTCCAGAATTGTGGAGAGGTCTTCGATGACACCGCACTCATTGTCGCACACAAAGTTTAAAATGGAGTGCGTAGAACCCAAGATTCATATGTATGAGCATCATGAAATCATATGGCGGTGCAGAGATCCACACTATGATTATTGCGAAGACTGGCCGGAAGCCCAGAGGATCTCGGCATCTCTCTTGAACAGCAGTTCCTAGAGACCCTTGTGGATTTTGATAACCGCCTGGATGGCATCCGAAATGACCGGACAAACCAAGAGATCAATAAAGCTGTTCTACACCTATGTTAGGGAGGGTCTGTACTGACTGACTTATGGGCATTTCTACTATACTGAAGAGGAAGAAAGAAATATTTTAAAATGTAAATAGAGTAATATCCCATGCCTTGTGTGGAAAGGCAACAGTTTGAAGAAATGGCATGTGGCTCAAGAGGCAGGGCGTCTAACTGGCCGTTTTTTTTAAAGCAAAAATCTCTAGAGGAGATACATACAGGCTGTTGAGTCTAGCTGTCCCTGTGGATTCTTTCCCAGTTGTACGTTGCTCTAACCTTCAAAATCAAAGCTATTTCTGCTTGGCCAATATTGTTCCTATTAAATGATTTTAACTAACCTTTTATAATCTTGAGAGAATACTTTTTAAAACTTATGGACTGTCTTTCAAGAAACAACGAATCTCATCCTTTAATGAAAGCTTTGGGGAGTTATATTTCTGAGTCCATACTGTAAATACAGTCCTAGGACCAGATCTGAAAATATATTATGGATACCTTGGTATCAAACCAACTACCCCAGACAATTGTTTATGCAAGTATGCATCTCTGTTAGAGCAGCTGAGTCTGTTTGGGGTTGTTAGACTATACTACTTAAAGCAATATTATGTTCAAAAAAGCCACAGTGGGAAGAAAGCTGCTGTTGTCTAAGCAACATTTATAGTTGAGGGCAGAACCAAGGACTGTTTGGCAAGACCTCGGCTGGGTGCCAACGCAGTGTCACAGTCTCAATCAACCAGAAAGCTCTCAAACCCAGAAATAGAGGGAGAGAGATGGGATTGTGCTAGGATTCAGTACAGATGCAGGCTCTGCATTTTGGAAGCAGGGATCATTCCTAGTTCTTGACTCACTTACATAATCATCCAAATAGTTCTAAAAGATGTCTTCAAAATAATTGCCATTGCTTTTGTCTTTAGAATAAAAACTTTCATTCATAAAGCTGAACAAGAGAATGAATATCTTTTTTTATTGGTATCTTTGATGGTTTCTAACAAAATCTTACAAAAAGGATGGGAAACTTTATAGCACCGTTGAATTTGTTGCTTTTTCTATTAATTATTTTGTACAATGTTCAGTGTACTGTACCTTTCCTCTTGCTACATTGAGAAAACTTGTGACAATTGGCTGAACTTAACAATGTTGAAAAGGGCTCACTTTATAGCATTCAGTATTTTACTCTAACCAGTAAAAATAATTTATTTAGACCATGATATTTAAGAATGTTATAGTTTTAGACCTGGAGAGGACCTTAGGGATCTGTTAGTCCAAACCTTCATTTTTGTAGATGAGGAAACTGAGGCCCAGGAAGGTTAAGCTACTTGCCAAAGGTCATATGAGTAGTAAGTGGCAAATCCAGCTCCTTTGAACTCAAATCCAGTGGTCTTTCCTTGTGCCATGCTTTTGCAGATGATAATTCCCCTTTTCTCTTCTCTTTCCTAGCTTCCTTCTCATAGCTTTTTCATTGCACAAATAATATTTTTCTATACAGTGCACTGTAGTTACAAAGCCCTCTGCATGCATCATCATCTTTGAGACTCACAACTACCTATGAGGTCAGCTGAGCAGTTGGCATGACCCTCAGTTTATAAATGAATAAACAGGTTCTTGAAGATGTTGAATGATTTATTTATCCATGTTCACACAAAGTTAGCAAAACTGGGACTCAAACCTGATTTCTTGACTCCTTGTCCAGTGTTCTTTCCATTACACCATGCTACCTCTGTAAAGCCATGAAATAAACATATTTCATGTGGGGAACAAATACAAAATTTCTGGACACAAATAAAGGAAAGTTATTTCAGTGAACTTAATATTTGTGCTTCCTTGCCCTTGGATGCCAAGAATACCACAAGTGGGATATTATATCAGATGACTCTGTTCCTAATGGAATTGTTTGTTTCAAAAAAGGAAAAAAATAATCACCATGTAAAATTTGTTTTGGGGAGGGACTAGAATAGCAGTGTGCTACAGGTTAAGGTTAAATGAATTGACAGACCTGTCTGTTTTGACCATTTTTTTTTTTACAGAAGACTTATTTGAAGGCATTTACACAAAAGCTAATGTGATAAGTATTTTAATCTTTTTTTTTTTCCACAAGGGCCAATGTTAAAAGATAAATAGAAAAGAGATAAATTACAAATACATAAAGAAGCAAAAACAGTAAAAGATTTGACTTTTATGTTTATGATTGCCCTACAAAGTTAGAAAAAGTAAACGCTAAAGAGTTGGAAAGTTTATAGTAATACCACTACTCCTCCTCTTGGAACAGGAAAAAAATTGCTTTATAGCAATTAGGAGTGTCCAAGAATGTAATAAGTATCTACAAGGTATTGTCACTATAGTTGTTCAATCAGAGAGCAATTGATCATGATAAAAATAGTGTAGAGAGGATCCTGGAAGGGAGAAATGGCAGTGGATAAAGAGATAGGTGTGGCCTAAGGGAGAGAGCTCCAGGTTGGGATTCCAGAGGCCCAAGACTTCTCATAACCAACTTTGTGATCCAGGGCAAGACCCTTCTGATATTCTGGCCTCGGTTTTGCACATCTGTCAAATAGCAATCCTTGGACTAGATGGAATGAGGTCTCTTCCATCTCTACCACTCTTATTTTGTGAGGCCTCTGAGATCCCTTCCAACCCAGATCCTGTGATTTTCCTAACAAGTAACTAACATTGGTTCTGTTCAGAATAGAGCTCTGCATATCTACAGTCAGAAAGTCTGCTTGTTTTATTCTCTGAAAAATTATTTCTACTTATTTTGTCTTTCTTTTAATGCTGCCTACTCTACTTCCTTTTGCATAATTAACTTTGATTTGATTTATAGCTTACTTTTCAAATAGATTTATAGTATTGTGAAAAACTATCTCCAAATGCAATTTCTAAATTTTCTAGACTTTTTTTCATTGCTCTTTAAAAAGCAATTTAATTTGCTTTTAAAAATAACGATCCCTCTTATTTAAGCTCCTGAAGTCACAATTTCTTATGGCATTAGAACTGTTACCATGGTGGCTTTTTGTGACATGGTGTAAAGAAAATGAGAAAAATGACAAAAATCACATGGATCCATGGGTAGAAGAGCAGATCATCAGATGTTACTCTAAAAAGGAAATAGGAAAGGAAGTTGGCTTTAAAACTAGGTTTCCAGTTTACTAATTGACATTTCTTGAGGCTCTCTATCAGATCTTACTCCCTTTTAAGCACTGCAATACATTTCAATAAAAACAAACTGGCAGAAAATGCTGCATATGTTACTCTTGCCAAAAACAAAACAAAAAAAAAACTTTATTCCCTGCTATTACACATGCCTAGATCTCACCCATTCTGATAGGTAGATGTATAAATAGATATAAAGATAGACAGACAAATAGACTTTCATTATCCGAGTTTCATCTAATACATCTCCTTATTTTCACAACCAACCTCATCAAAAAAAATGGTCATAATACTGCCTCCATTTCCTCATCTTCCATTAACTGCTTACTATCTTGCAATTTGGCTTTTGACAAAATTGAGTGAAATAATGCTCTTTAAGATTATTTATGATCTTGTATCGCTAAATCTAATGTTTTTCCCCCTCACGTATTAGCCTTTTTGCAGCATTTAATAATTTTGACCAACCCCTTCTCCAAAATACCCTTTTTTGTTTGGGTTTTCATGACATTCTTCTCTCCTTACTCTTCTCCTGCCTGTACTTTCTCAGACCCTTTTACTAAGTCATCATCTATGTTCTGCCTGTTTATCTGAAAATACACTGGGGCTCTTTTTCCCCTCTACATTTTCCTTTTGGATTCTCATTAACTTCCATGAGTTCAATTGTTGTCTCTTTGCAGATGATTCCCAAATACATATTTCCAGCACTCAGCCTTTTCCTGAACTGCAGTCTTACTTCACCAACTACCTGCTGGATATCTCTGTCCCATGAGTATCTCAAACATAACATTTCCAAACCAAAACTCATTATCTCTCTACCAGCACTCCATCCCAATCAAAACCTGCCACTCTTCTTAATTTCCATATTTCTGTAGGGGTACTATCATGCTTCCAAAAACCCAGCTTCGTGACATGGGAGTCATCCTTATTTTGTTCACTCTCTCTTGTTTACTCCCTCCTTCAATATCCAATCTGCTGCCAATTCTTTTTTGATTCTCCCTTCACAACATCTCTCCTGCCTAAACTTTCCTAATCCCTTCTTTTCACTCCCATGGCCACCTTCCAGAGTTCAGTCTCTTTCACTTCATCTAGGCTATGTTTCTTAATTTCTTAGTTCATCATCCTGCATCTCATCTATCCCCTCATCTCTCCTCCACACAGAAACCATATTAATATTCCTAAAGCCCAGGTGTGATTATTATCATTCCCTAATTTGATAAGTTTCAATAAATTCCTATTGATTCTAGAATAAAATAAAACTTTTGTGGCATTTTAAAACTTTAACAATCTGGCTTCGATACAATTTCAAAAATGATTTCTCATTACTTGTCCTCATACACTATATGTCCCAGGCAAATTAGTCTAGTTACTATCATGTATACATATAATTACTTCTTTCATGCCTTTGCACAGGCTGTCTCTTCCTCTCCTAGAGTGTTCTCCATTCTCCCCTTCACCTCTTAGAATCCCTAATTCTTTACAATTCATATACTATCTCCTACATGAGAATTTTCCTGATCCCCTCAGTGGTTAATGGTAGCTCTACTTCCAAAATTCCTTTGCATACATATGCATTTAAATTCCTCAATGGCAAGGATTTTATCTTTATATCCCCAATGCCAGTTAGTACAGAGATTAGTAAATAGTTGGCACTTAATAAATGCTTATTGAAATGAATCAAACTATAAACATTCATTGAACTGGTAAACTGAAGTGAAATCAAATGATCATTTATGTATCTATGTGTAGTTGAACAATCCCTCATTATGTATAAATATATTATATGCATCCATATGGTTATGTAAGTTACCAGACATATTAATCATTAAACAATATAGTTTAATTTATAAGGTATGTATTAATGGGGAATATATAGAGAAGGTTGATTGACTAGCAATAATTTTACTTGAGCAAGATGAAATGCATGGCAAAATGGCATGAATAGGAACTTAGTGAAATATTAAGTGATAATAAATTTCATTCTCATGATAAAGGATTAAAACTGAGAAAATGATTTGGACCATATTGGTCAAGGAAAAACTTTACCTAAAATAGTTTGACAATTGAGGTAATCTGTCTTTAGTTCTGGTGGAGTAAAACTACGTTTCATTATTTCAAGAGATTTGCCTCCATTCTTCCCTTGATTGTTAGCTGTTTCTAAAGTAAAACAAAAACATCACTCTCCAGGTGATGGGGTGGGGATAGGAAGTGAGTGGGAATGAGAGCAGGTCAGAAAATAACCAGCTTCTGAGTGAATTTTTTCACTTTTCAACTAATGATGGCATCCTACAGACTTGAAGAACAGTAAAAAAAAAATCTCTATTCAAGAAAGAAGTAGAAGAAAGAAGTCTTTTGTTAAATTCCAGGAGGAATTGGCATATAAAGATGCCAATCTAAAATGACCTTCCCTCTAACCAAATGTATACTTATGGACTGAAACTAGAAAACTATAACATGGTTTGTTCTCTGATCCAGCAGAGACCCAGGCAGTATTTCACAAGAAATATTTCACAAGGTTGAATGTTATGATGACCATGATCTTCAATATTTCGGATTTTTCTTCAAGACTAACCAAGCACATCCTTGTTCTATCTATTTATTAGGATGTGAGCCAGGCTATTTATTATAGCTTATGATAGAAAATTCCACTTTCCACCTAGCCTTTTTTTATTGATATTTCATCTGCTACACAGTGGTGACTCATAAATTTCAAGCACAATGTGATATTAATTCAGTGGGGTCATAATATAAAATCAATTGTCTCTCCTAAGGTCCTGACCCAAGTTTTAGAAAAATACATGAATAATCTCATGTACTTTTTAAACTAGTGAAAGTAGTGGGTATCTACAAAGCAAGATTTGTTATAAGCAGAGCCATTTTGGATCACTTTCAAGGTAGTATAGTTATTGAATGTCACCATTATAGGGTAGCTTTCACCTCTAGGTTAAAATCAGTTAAGGCAGATAGAAGAGATCCTCCTTATATTATGTAAGAATGAAGCTTTGACATTTCTTTTACTGACTGCAATTATAAAGCACCAAATAAATTGAGGTGTGCTAAAACAAAACAAAAGAAAAAAGTTTAATCTTGGTCTGTTACAAAGTGGCAGTGAAGAATAATTTTTTCTAACAATTTATACTACAATTTTATCAAGTGAATGCAAAAAGCAAAAAATAGGTTTGCTATTGCAATGCAAACAACTGACATTTGTATGTTAACTTGTTATGTTGATATTATTTAGATATACCCTTAATGACTGAACAGCATCAATTAATGAACTTAAATTATTTTTTCCTCTGATAATTTTAAAAGTAGTACATTGGGAATTTTTTCAACAGGTTTTGTCCTGAACTTTTCAGTGAATTTGATCAGTATATGCAAATAATTGAGTGTCTCTGAGCAAATTTTTATGCCAAATCATTAAAAAATTTCTACTTGGTTTTTACCTTTTATCTTTACCTTCTTGGAAACTTCTAATAGAAAAAAAAATTGAAGTTTATGAGTGCAGAAGTATCTGAATAGCCAAAAAAAATTAGCAAAAAAAAAGGACTATTATAGAATAATAATCCTTTTTGCATTATGGTAGAAAACTACTGTGTAAGCCAGACAACTTAATCCTTAATTACATTCCTGGGTCATAAATTATGGTGGTGGGAAAGGTGGCCTTGAGGTGTATATGAAGTATGTTGAGGAAAAGACATTTAGATAATGGACTCTCCATGCTGAGTCTGTATTGGGGGATGGGAGGCTAGGTTCTAGGACTATGAAAAGGGAGGCAGTACTTTGTTTAAATGGGTAGAGAGGTTGTAGGCTCTACATCCTGTATCCCTGAGTAATGTAAGATCAGCAAACTGGAGTTGTCTATGGCCCAATTTTGGACCACAGTAGTGTCTGAATGTGGAGAGAAAGTATGAGGCATGGACTGGGGGAGAAGGAGAAGGGAAGTAGAGTTACAGGTATATAAGTTGGTGCTTCTTTGTCTCATCTATTCCATGAACCTGTATCTAAAAGGTCTGATTATTCATTTAAGAAAAAAAAATAGATTGTAGATGAACCTTCTCATAAGAATGTTTCCTTATCATCATTCTTTCTTTCTTATTTTATATTGACTTTGACCTTGCTGACATGTCCCCTTGTAATATTTGCTGTGCAAAGTAAAACCATTGATATTCCATATTAGAGTGTATAGTCTTCAGGGATGGGTGTCATGACTGCTTTTATATCCTTACTTTATGCCTAGTATAGTATTGGGTATGGAGACGGTATCTAATAACTAATAATAATAAATAGCTTAGAATATCTAGCATTGATCTAGCTCTTTAAGGCTGGCAAAGCGATTTTCAACCATTATTTCTTTTAATCTTTACAACAAATCTGGGATGTAGGTTCTTTTGCTATACCCATTTTTACATATGGGAAACCAAGACAGAGGTTGAATGACTTACCCAGGGTCTCATAGCTAGTAAATGTCTGAATCTGGATTTGAACTCGAGTTCCTGACTCCACTTCTACTGCCCTATCCAGCTGCCTGTTTGTTTCATGAATATAGAGTAAAAAAAAGACCATATTTGCAGAAAGTATATATCCAGTACATATGTATAGTACAAGTGAAATTCTATTAATTTACATTTATTTTATTAGTATTAATATAATTATTATATAATAATATATTTATATATAAGTATTTATATGTATATTTACTTAACACACATATTCATTTTTATATAATTGTGTGTGTGTGTATATAACATACACACACACACAAATATCTATGCAATTATCAAATTCTACAACAGTTCCCCATGATGGATATAAATGGAGAGAGAAGAAATGAAAAGGAGGAAGTACATTCCGACCGGAGGAATTGAGACCTTGCACAAAGTAGTTCTAAATAATAACAATAATAGCTACTAATTACAGAAGCACTTTAAGTTTTTTGACACACATTAATATACTATTTCATCTGTGCCTCACAATAGCAGGGGGAGGCAGGTGTCATTATAGTTATTATATTATATATTATATTATTATATCATCATATTATATCATTATAGTCATTATCAAAATAGTCCATTTTTCAGATGCCAGATACTCAGACTCAGGATAAGGGTCAAATGACTACTCAGTATCTGAGGCAGGATTCAAACTCAGGACTTGCTGATTACTTACTGTATTGCTATCTAGCATGGAAAGAATGGATACAATAGGATCGTTGGCCCAACAGGAAGGAGCAAACCATGTCTGGTCAGGTGCCTCAGCCAGAGAGAATTCAATCAGCAAGGTGTTGGAGGTGACACAATATGTTGTTTCTATGACATGAGGTGAGAGCTGGATGAATATGATGCTAGAACTAGCTGGACTAGCTCCACTGAGTTCATATTTGAAATAATCAGGGTCCCCAGCAGGAGAGTCTTGAGGCAAAAACAGGTGTTTTGACCACCAATCAGTAAGCATGAGAGAATCATTTCTCATAAAATGGTTGTAGGCAGTTACTACAGTCAATTGATTGAAAGTGTACTTGAAAGCTCAAAAGTAACTAGGAGTCAGAATGATTTTCAGATTGTGTAGCTATAGCAACTGACTATAACCATCATATGAAAAGACCCTGAGATCCTGGAGTTGTTAAGAAAAATAATAGAGCTTCTGTTGTACTTCTTAAAGTGGAAATAAAGTAATGTGGGAAAGCTAAAGATACAAATGATGTTTTAAACACAGAGGCTTAATTCCTCATAGTTGTGGTAGAAAGATTGTAGGGTTTGGCCTGGGTTTGTATCCTGGCCCTGAAGCTTCCAACTTGAGCAAGTCACTTAATTTCCTAAGCCTCAGTTTCTGTTATCTGTAAAATCCGAGAGTTGGCCTAATTGAATTCTGAATACCTTTCCATTTCTAATCATATGATACTAAATATTTCTTTTGCTCCTTTGGGCTAGTATTAAGACATGCCTTATTTATATATTTTTAAAAAGACTATTATTTGTTCAACTGCCAGGTTCAACACAAGGGAAAATAGGTTATAAAGTTCAGTTTCGAATTGATCAACTTTAAGCATTAATCACTTAATATTTTACAAATATTCAAGTGTTTAATGAGCATGATTTCTCCCTTATCCATTCACATTTTTATCTCTCCATCAAATAAGTGAAAAGATTTTTCTGAGAACTTTTTCTAATTGACTTTCTCCTCTAATGTTGGCTTCTTTTTAAGCCAGATATTCCATTTTAAACAGTAAGGCTCCTTTGCTATATTTTTCATCCATTGTGGGGAAGAAATTATGTGTCATTGCACCAAGATTTCTCAGTATCTTTTCCCTTTTGACATTAAGTCATCATCCTATTCTCTACCTCAACTCTAATTCGCATTGACTGTCTAGGGTTTTCAAAGTGGATGATTAATCAATGCCGCCCCCCCCCCCAAATTAAAGTAGGAAATATCAGCAAGTGCCATCACCTGCACTAAATAATTGTGTCTAGGAGAAAGATAATGGCCCAGGAAAATACAAAGGAAGCACAATAGTTTATCTGAAACCACCTTCTGGATATTTATCCTCTGAGCAGGTAGCCCAGAAAGAAGGACATATGGAAAGATTGATGAAGCCATTTCTGTCATTTTTTCATGTGGTACTGAATTCGATAAAAATTTTTGAATCTCTAAGAAATAGCACTTTGAAAATATTTACCAAACCACTGCTAATCACAATGTTGTTAGGACAGAATAGTATGCATGTGTGTATGTATGGTTTATACATCTATACATATACACACCCATGCATATGTCTACTAGGTATTGGCATAGAACAAATTTTCTAGGCACTTGTTCTTTTTCCTTTTAGTTCTTTTCTTTAAAAAGTAAAAAGGGAAGAATTGATTCTTTTCTGATCATGACTTTTGACTCTCAATGAGTGGACCTAGGGATTTCTCCTTTGGTGGGTCATTCTCTTTTCTATACCTCTGAAATGTATAGGATGCTCGGCCTGGCGTCTGGAGGACGCGAGTTCAAATGTTGCCTCAGACACTTATACTAGCTGTATGACCCTGGGTAAGCAACATAACCCTGCTTGCCTCAGTTTCCTCATCTGTTAAATAAGCTGGAGAGAAAATTACACCACTCTAGTATC
Source organism: Petaurus breviceps papuanus (assembly GCF_028583685.1). Taxonomy (NCBI): domain Eukaryota; kingdom Metazoa; phylum Chordata; class Mammalia; order Diprotodontia; family Petauridae; genus Petaurus; species Petaurus breviceps. The sequence continues at coordinate 24,440,119 of NW_027186523.1, forward strand.
TCTGCCAAGAAAACCCCAAATGGGGTCATGAAAAGTCAGACACAACTGAAAAAAAAACTGAACAATAACAACATCCAAACCTTTATTTTTTCCCTTGAAGACTGAAGTCTTTCCTGATACAGGATTTATGATCAGTCATGGACTTCATATAAGGGAAAGCTGCATCAAAGATGCAAATTGAATCTGAAATTTTCACGTGAAGATTTTTAGAAAAAAAATTTGAAACAGAGAAAGGAGTTTTCACAGTTCCATCAGCTTTCAGAGACAATTAGTTCAGTTTCATTCCCCTTCAGGTTCCCTCCAGTAGGCCAAGTTGAGATTAGGGGAAATACTAACAGTATTAGCACCAACATCCATTGTCAGAGGCTGGCCAAGATGCCCAGCCCAGCACTGGACTGATGACAGTGCTGTATCCTTCTAACCTCATCTTCAAGCAATCTCTTGCATTATCATCTCTGGTTGCTGAAAGTCATCTTTGTTCTGTCACAGAGTGATTCAAAATTTCTCATCACCTTGAGAACATCCTCCCCTTCCTCTTACTTCTCCTCCAGGATCAGAATGTCCCCATCCCCTTCTAAGATTAAGAAGGCTGTGACTCCTAAGATTCCCACTGGAGACTCAGACTCTTACCCTTCTTTTGGGGGCAGCCATCTAAACACATTATTACATATAAAGCACCATCAAGACAAATCGCTAAATATCACATTGTAGAGATTTATAAAAAACCATTCTGTCACCTGTATTTAAGAAGGCTTTGCTTTTTTTTTGAATGAATGTTGGTGCCACGTTTCCATGGTACCAGAATGATGTTATTTCTAGCAGTGACAAAACAACTATTTACACTTGCCAACATCCCTGGAAAAATACAGAACACATGGGGTTACAAATTTTATAGTGGGGAGGGAAATTCTGAGAACTGTGAGTTAGGATCTTTGATTTGGAATAAAGTCCTACATTAGCTTTCTCTAATATTCCTATATCATGAGTCATAGAATCAGATATCTTTATATGTAGGTAAAAAAAGATGAATATTCCAGAATCTTATTGACAAGATTATAGGAAACATTTCTATTTTAAGTGATTAAAAAGTTACATCATATAAGATAATCTCAATAATTACTCAACAAAAAAGAAACTGCTTTAATTTCTATTTAAGAAACTTACATGAGAGAAAACAATTTATGCAATGTTAGCAATGCCATTTAATCATAAATGAACAGTGCAATTCATCTCAATCTGTGCATCTACCTTCTCTGTTATGAAGGGTTGAGACAAATAAGATGCCACAAAAGTCACTGAGTGCAGAAGTTCTGCTAAATTCTAGATCCAAGAAAGGGAATGAGAGAGAAAATAAAGGAATGCACTTAGGTAGTACAATTGATAGAACACTGCACCTGGAGGCAAAAGATTTAAACTCAAATCCAACCTGAGACACTAGCTATGAGGATACAGGCAAGTCATTAAACCTTTCTTTGCCTCAGTTCCCAGGGTTGTTCTGAAGAAAATAATGTCACACACATATGTATACATATATATGTGTGTGTGTGTGTCAGCTGTTAGCTATTATCATCATTATTATTATGCTCATTACTTGAGAAGGCCAAGTTTTATGAGGTCACAATGAAATGGCATCTCCCTCAAACCAAGAAATTTCATTCTGACTATTGGAGAACTGAAGGTGAAATACCCTCATGAGGAAAGAGGAATTGAATGAGAAAAGAATAAGTAAAATGTGTCTTTCCATCCCTCCCCCATCTTGAACATGAATCTACTTTCTCATCACAACAAATTTGTTGTTTCATTCACCCATTTTTGACCAAGTAGAGACTCAAGAAAAACTTAGAAGTAAATAGTAGATAATACCAGACCATCTATTCATAGTGTTGCACATCTTTATCTGTAGTTGGTGAAAGAATCTAAGAGAGTATCTTAAGATTGGACTCTTGAAGAGAATAGACTATAACTGAGTGACTAAATTTCACAGGCACTAAGTTCATTTTGAAGAATGGAATACCTATGGATATTAATAAGTCTACACTATTTGTAAAAAGACTAAGGGCAAGGCAAATCAAGTCCACCATTTTGTTGACATGTAAGATAAACTGGCTCTTGATCTTTGAAGCTGTCCTATTAGACTGATTTCCTTCCTGTTAACTTCATGTGCATCCAAATAAACTCTTGGGCTTCCTCAAACTTTTATTAGGAAAATCAAACACCCTAGCAATGATTTTGTGGCAAGATAGCTTGTATTATGAAATAGCGAGATACATGATTACATTCTGAGTTAGTCAAATATTTCCTCATAGGAATGCTAGAGGGTTAAGATTAGAACTAAAGAGCATTCCTACATCTAATTTAAATTTCTGTGGCAAAATCCATGAAAGTTATGAAATGCTAGGAAATAACATAGCTTTTAAAAATACTTTAACATTTTAATATACTGTTGTGTGTTGTATACATCTAAAAACTCAATATGCTTAATAGACCTCTTTCCATTACTGCACAATTTCACTTAATATTGTACTAGAAAGATACATGGATAAAAAGGTGAAAGGGAACATGGAGTCCATTGAATCTATTCCCTCATTTTACAGAGGAAGAAACTAAATTATCTGAGGTAAGATTTGAACGCAGGCCTTCCTGACTCCAAGCCCAGCACTTTATTCATTAAAACACCTAGTTGCTATACAGTGGAGCCACAAGGCAAAGGGCTTTAAATATTAAACAGGGGGATTTGTTTATCCTAGAGAGAGTAGAAAACCACTGAATCTTCATTATCAGGAGAATGATATGTTCATACCTGTACTAGAAGAAATGAGACTGGGGGCACTTGGCATTCTCCCAGCCCCAACTTTTCAATCCAGAATCATAGAAACAAAGACCAAGTAATTTGACTGACATGATATTTAAAGGATTTAATTCCACCCACAAAAATTGCCTATAGTTTTCCTGATAATAGTATTGTGTTAATAAAAATACCCTGAATCTATTTTCTATCTAACTTCTGGGAATAGTCTCTCACATTCTCCCATTCTTCATAGAGTATCTTTCCCTTTTAATTATCAAATCCAACTTAAAATCCTCAGATTATAATATAACTTTAATATCTAACCTGGATCTCTAGATGAACTATTAAATGAGAAGTCCTTTCAAATAAGATTATTCAATTTTTTAAATTAAATTCATTTATTTATTAAAAGGTCCTCTGTTTTCTTTTTTTTTTTTTTGCTTTTGTTGTTAAGATCTTAGACAATTGGCCTACAACAATAATGCGAAACTCTAGAAGAAATGTGGGTCACTAAAACATGCCTAAGGATCCTTGCCAGTCATATATTGACTTAGAAAACCATACATTAGTATTATCCATGTTTTATTGTATGTTTGTTTTATTAAATATATGTCGGACAACTCTGGTCTAAACAGTTAATTAAAAGATAGGATTTGAAAATCAAAAAGAGTGCTACCAGAAATTTTACCTTTCCAAGAGCCCTTCATAAATTGAATCAAGGACTAATTCTAGAGCTTCAGAACAAACATCCCCTTCCTTTTCACAGTCTCATTGTGTAAGTGGTATTTTAGAGTCCCAGGGAGCCCCTGACCTTCACTGTGGAAGAGCTAAAGTCATCAGGGTATTTTTACTTATACTAACATGAAATCGTCTTCTCTGTGATTTCTACCCATTTGACCCAGTTCTGCAGCAACAGCTAAGCAGAATAAATTGAATTCTTCTAATACTTTGCCATGGTGGAAACAGCACTGGTTTTCTAAAGTCAGAGGACAGGACTTGTTTTCAGATCTTGCCTCTGATGTTTTCTCATCCAGAGTGTTGGACTATTTGACCTCTAAATTCCCTTCCAGTTCTGTCTATAATCTATTTTCTCAATCTCTCTTCCCCACTAAAACCCAGGTCCTTTGATCAGTCTTCATACGGCATGGTATCCAGTCCCCTCATCTTCATGTTCGCATTCTTCTGGGCCCAATGAATTTTGCCACTGTCCTTCCTAAAGTGCTGTGCTCCAGCATGAATACTCCAGATGTGGTCTGGCCAGGGCAGTAGAGTGATAATATCTCCTCCCTCAATCTGAGCTCTATGCATTTCTTAAATTAGCCTAAAGTTGCATTAGCTTCTTTTGCCACGATATCATTAGACTTGTGCAGTATTGAACTTCTGCCAAGTGAAAAGTTTTATTTATTAGCCAGCAATTCCATTTAAGAAAATTTATGACCACAGTCAAATTATAATGATTTAGTGGAAAGTTTTAATGAATGATAATATATCCATATGATATATTTTTCCCATTTGAAAATTAGGAAAAGATATGGTATTGAGAACATCAGTTTCTAAAATTCCAGAGTCAGGCTTTTAGCTCTCTCTATCAGACCTCCTACTTTGGATAAAACGTTTCTAGCCACTCCCCAGCTCTATCTAGCCCATCCTCTTCTCAGCTGTCAAACCAATCTCAAAGCACCATGACATCTTCCTATTCAATAAACTCCAGTGGCTCCCTATCATTTCCAGGATCAAACATATAATCCTCCCTAGGTTCTGTGCTTTGAAAATTGCTGCCCCATGTATGCTTTTGAAAGCCAAGTAAGGCTTATAATGTGCAAGCCATTTGAACAAAGGAGGTACTAAGCTAAGGGCTAAGAATAACAAGATCTATAAGGAATAGGGATATAAGGGAAGGACAATTGAGAAAAAATCCAGAGAACTAGACTACTACCACTTAGATATGTCTTTACAGAAAAGGCTTTTAACTTGGGGCCCATGGCATATGGTCTGTTGACAAATTTAAGGCTGGGGTCAGTAAATTAGTAAGGGAAAAATATTGCATATTTATTCTCATTAAATTTATTCTCACTATTTTCACTGACTTCCTTCAAGTTCCAACTAAAAGCCCACTTCCTGGAGAAGCTTTTCCCAATACCTAGCACCTTCATTCTGAGATCATCTCTAAATCATCCCATATATGGTACATAGTTGTTAGCCTGTTGTCTACCCTCATTAGAACATAAACTCTTTGATGAGAAGCACTATTTTTGCCTTCCTTTGTATCCCTAGGAATTAGCACAATGTCTAGCATATAGTGAGTGCTTTTATATAAATGTTGATTGATGACTTTTTCACTAACCTCTCATTTAAATTTAGTGCTTCCTTCAATCATTAAAAATGTACATTATTTTGAGAAGAGGTTTAAAGACTTCACCAGACTTCCAAAGGGGGCCCATGACACCATAAATATGAAGAAAGCTTGTTTTGGAGTATACTGCTGCTGGCAGTAGCTAGATCTATCTAGCTATCATTAATTTAGTGGAGGTTTGAAAGGTGAGATGGCTCTATTCAACTGGATATAAAAACATAAGCATTCCGGGAAACTGAGTAAAACTCATGCTGCTGCTTCTCTATAGGTTGCACATCCTCTTCATTTTCCTGACCCCTGTAACACCAAATCTTCTTTCTTGCACATCAGACTCTTTTGATCCTGGAAAGGATTCCTGCTCCTCAGCTCAGCATCCCACATCCCTGAAAAAGTGGCTCCAACTTTTGCACAATCCAAATAGGAACTTCACCCCTTAGTTTTTGTTTTTTTTAATTTGTTTTGTTTTTTTCCTCACTCTCTAGCCTAGGAGATGTCAGAAGGTATCATGGAAGGTTTGAGAAGAATGGGACAAATGTAAGGAGTCACTAGTATTAAGAATCAAGCCTGGGATTTTACTACTATATACCCATGCCTGTCTGGTCTGCTTGGCAGTTCATATGCACAATTGCCAAATCTATCCTACCCACCATGACTTCTCCAATCCTTGGCACTGGTGCTACAAGAGGCTACCTAAATGTAATAACATGACTATTTGATTAATTAGCACAACAACAGGGTATAGTAGAAAGAATACAAAATAATGAGAACCAGAAGGCATCAAACCAGGGTTCTAGACCCCTTTCCCCCTGACAAACATGACCATACTTTATCTCTTCCTTCCTACCATTAGCTATGTAATATCTAGTATTTATATTCCTTAATATTATCTCATCAGATTCACCTTTTGCAGATAAAGAAACTGAGGCTGAATGAATAAATGACTTGCATTAGGTCACTCAACTAAGAGAGATCAGAAATGAACTCAGTTCTTACTGACTAAGCCCTAGCTGTGTTACTTTGCCAGTTAAACTTATGGAAATCCTTGACAATGAAATTTAACCTCTCTCAGTCTTAAGCACCTCATTTGTAGAACTAAGATAATAATATTTCATCTTTATGAAGATGGGAAGATAGGCCAGAAATATATTAAGAAACTTTACAGCTCTGAGACATATAATTCTATGATAATTTTCTCTTATTACAATGAATAATTGAAGGTTTATCAATTAATCCTACTTTGAACCATCAGAAAATGAGTTTATGATGATTAAAATAAAAGAGACTGCAATTGTCTGGAGGAATTAATACTCCTTATTTAAAGAACAGATTGTAAATACTTGTGTATTTTTTCCACAGGGGCTTTAGAATTGATATTTAACTAGGAATATTTCAATATTCAATTTAATTAAATAAAACATTCAATTCAATTAGTTGAATGATTAATTTCTAATTAAATTAAGTGCCTATTATGTGTAAGGTACTGGGTTGAGTTCTAGGGATACAAAGAGGTGAAAAAAGGCCTTGTTTTGAAAGAGCTTATATGGATAATTAGTGATTTGCATCAGGGGACTAATCACATCGATGAGCTCTTAGATTCATAGAAAGGTCTATACATAAGGATATTGGGGAAAACATTATTAACTAGCTTTGTAAAAAGTCCAAAAGTTCGGGGCAGCCAGGTAGCACAGCTAGTAAGAGCACCGGCTCCACTGTCGGGATGACTTGTGGATCGAATCCGGGCTCAGACAATTAGCACCCACAGAGAAACACCTGGCCTTGTAACCTTGAGCAAGTTACTTAACCCCGATTGCTTAAAAAAAAAAAAGTCCAAAAGTTTGCAAATGGACATTTCTTATCTTGATCTTTCATTAGTGCTGAAAGTATAACCTTAAAGCTTAACTTAAGGCATTGTTGAGGTGCTTTAATAATGCAGCCCAGGAATGTCATTTTCATGCTATAACTTAATTGTTTGATTAAAAAAAAAAGAAAAACAGACAGCTAATATACATATGTAGGCACCTCTCCTTAAAAGCCAATGCCTTGATTAAATTCTTGGGAAAGGCTGAATCTCAGTTAGCTAGACAATGTTTAGAGTAAAGGATCAGTGTAAAATGCAAGAGTAAATGACCACTAGAAATCTAGATTAGGGGTGGCTAGGTGGTGCAGTGAATAGAGCACCGGCCCTAGAGTCAGGAGGACCAGAGTTTGGATCTGGCCTCAGGTACTTAACACAAAAAAAATAGATATGTGACCTTGGGAAAGTCACTTAACCCCAATTGCCCTCCAAAAAGAAAAAAAAAATCTAGATTAGAAAGGCTAGAGTTGACCAAAAAAGGTCAGGTGATTAAATAAAAACAGTGATAGAATGCTGGGTAAAAATGTAAGTTAATTATTCTCTAGACATCCTAGATAGTATTTTTTAGTATTGTGATTTTAGTGATAAATAAACTTGACCAGTTTTTTTGATCAAGGAATCCCTGAAGAACAGGGATAACATTTTTCCAATCCAGATGTCCTATGAATGGTCTGTTGCCAAACCAGGCATTGAAATGTACTAAAATTTTTGTCAGCTAATGGAAACACAGAAAATATATCCTTTAGGAGACTTCCAGAGTGGTTATAGACATCTGAGGAATCCACATATATCTCAATACAAGGGGACTTGTACATTGAGGTTTGCAAGATTGGGCTTGTAAGGAATGTGAATCAGTACCAGAATGATTAACTTCTTGTTATGTGCACTAAACACAGATTAGCCCTCTGCTATTAATCAAAATCACAATGACTAGCCCACCATTAATTACCTTGCTCAAAATTCAGGAGGCTTGATCAGAAAAGGATTTAGAACCTTGTTCATGAGGTAATTCATTGTCTCACTGCTAGATTTCTTATAGAGATGATGGTGTTACAATCCATGAAAAAGGATTAGGAGGTCACCATCTGCACTGGGTATCTGATCCTGCCATAATCCATGAGAAAAATTGCATTCTTTGGGAAAAGTATCACAAAACTATCTTAAGAGTCAGGAAAAAAAAACATTTTGGGGAGGGAGACTAGAATTACATGATTTCCAAACTTCTGTGTTATTTTTAGCATCATAATTGGTCAGGCCTAAGGAAATTGGTCTGATGTGAGGAATAATCCAATTCCTTATAAGCTTTGTCATGATGTTTTTGTGGAGAAGAGGGAAATCAGTAAGGAGTCAGAAGCAAGGGCCAAATGTATTCTGTGACTGAGGAGAATGTAATGAGGAGTGAGGGTCACCCTAAAGGACCTAGAAAATTTGAAGAAAAGTTAGTTACACCAAAGAGCAAGTTAATTAATATGGTGGTCAGTGTGATTATTATTAGAACAGATTCCATAGATTAAATAAGGTGCCTGGATTAAATGTATTAGCAATATGCATTTGTAGCTAGTTGGTGAGGACCCCAGACCCACCCTGTAGTTCATATATTTAACTTCCCCAATGAATATAATGCTACATTCAGACCTAACCATGAAACAGTATTTGTGAATGTCCTTTGAATACTGCCAAAAAAAAAAGTATCCAAACCTAAGGTATCAATTCTTATTTGTTCAACATATTTATTAAACATCAGGTTTGGTTTTTTTTGCAATGTTCTTTGTTAGACACTATAGGAGATTTAAAGACATAAAAAGCAAATATTCACTGTGAAGGCAGCGTGGCATAAGGAAGTGTGCAGGTTTGGGAGTCAGGAAGACCTGGTTTAGAATCTTACTGAGATGCCTACTAGCTGTTCGATCTTGGGAAAGACTCTTAACTTATCTCAGTCTTATTTTCCTCATCTATATATGACAATAATACTAACACATCCCTGGTAAGGTTATTCTGAGGAGACACAAATGCAATAATATATGCAAAGTGCTTTGAGAACCTTTAAGTGATACGTAAATATGACATTAATTTTCCTGTTTTAGTGTATTTCATTGTTCTCAATGGGACTGAGTGACTAAACTGCACACTGCTATGGAAATACATAACTGTAGTTTCAGAAGCTTCCAAGGTAATGGAAACAAGGAAGCTCATCCATCATGAATTGTCATTTCAGTCAGTGTAAGGCATAAGCTACCAAATGTAGGTGTCTTCTTTCAAGGTGTCTTCTACAGTGATATGTGGCCAATTTACACTTGAATTTCACAGGTTCATGGCATTGTGCCCAGTGTACTTACCACATTTTTATTCAGTAGCATGTTTAAATGAAATACTTCTGAGGAAAGTCACAGCTATTTCCCTGAGCTAAATGGAAACTCCTAATGGCTGATGTGTTTTTCTTAACTGGCCCTTCTGGCTATTTTGTATGAGAGCTTATAATGATTGGCATGGAGCTATTTTGATCAATGAACTATGATCACTGTACTTAAAGAATACATGAAGTGTGAGATTGTAATGATTTTGCCGCCTGACCTGGAAAAAGAGCAAAACTCATAGAAGTAAAGATAAATTCCCACATTCTCTGACACACAAGCTTTAATATTTTCCTCCAATAGGTTGTTGTTTTTCTCCACTTTGTCTTTGAATGGATAAAAAAAAAAATCAATGATATGTAGTTTTCCCTGCAGTATTTATAAACTCAAATAGCTAAGTTTTACATATAACATAATCATGTGCCTTTCTACCTCTTTATATTGTTCATATTAAATGGGCAGAAATAATTTCAACACACTTACCATAACCTATAAATAGAAGAGAATGTAAACTATTCTTAAAAGAATGAATAATAAAAATAGGCATTTAGAGAAACTCAATCTCAAGCAAAACTGAAGTCCACAGTGTAAGATATTTTATTCAGTCATCAGGTTAACTATTGTCTTGTTCTTAGAAGCTTCAGGGGCCAAGATGTCACAGATCCCCAAATTACAAATGTTCTACTTTTGGAGAAGAAACCTAGCTCCCTGTAATCCTGAGCTCAGTGAGAATTTTTTTAATAACAAGGAATATTATCTTCTTGCTTGTAATTAATTATTTTAAGAAACTGTGATATAAGAGAGAATTGTTTTCTTAGATTTTCACCATCTATAGAACATGATTTTATGCCAGGAAAACTGAAAATCTAAAAGAAAATGAGAATTATATGCAAAATATAAACAATCGGGGTGGCTAGGTGGCACAGTGAATAGAGCACTGGCCCTGGAGTCAGGAGTATCTGAGTTCAAATCCGACCTCAGATACTTAACACTTACTAGCCATGTCACTTAATAAAATACATAGTAGCCAATTAATACATGTTTTATTTTATTTGGGGTTAAGTGACTTGCCCTACCCTTCCCCCTCCAAAAAGCAAAATAAATAAATAAATAAATGAATGAATTTAAAGAAAAAGAATTGAGGAAGAATATTCTCTACCCAGCTCCTTTTGTAAGAGAAACTCAGTCTTAATAACTAAACCAGGGAAGGATAAAGCAAAAGAAGAGAAATTAAAAAAACCAATGTATTTTGATTAAAAATTTTAAAGTAAAATCCTACCAAAAATACTACTTCAGTATATCTAAAAATTATTCACTGTGATTGCTAGGTTTATACTATGTATGCTGGGATCATTCAACATTAGGAAAACAGTTGGCTTATTTAATCACTTTAAAAATAATATTCAAAATTCTCTGATTTGAAAGGTATAGGTCTTCCTTTCACTGAAATAAATCAAAATTCCTCTATTACTTATCATATACTACTCAGTATGGATTTTCTGTGTTCATCTTGTAGTTACCTTGATGATGATCTTCTTCAAATTTGGACTGGGGATGCTGGCATCATCAGGTCCATATTCAAATCTTTTCTAGTCTGGCAAGACCTATCAGAGCTTGTATTTCTCTCACATAGGATTTGAGAATCCCCCACATTGTAATGAGATATTGGTGTAGGACTTCAGGAGATAATATTCTGCTGCTGAATATACATAATGGAATTTATTTTGAATTTTCAAGTATATCTTCCTCTTTTGGTTTCGTTTACATGGAACTTAAAGATTTGAAAATAAATAACAAAGATGCTATTTCTCTAATCTTTACTGGGCTCTTGGGAACTGGAATCAAAGTAGATATATTAATCCCTTCTCCAGCCCCTGACTAAATTCTGTTCAGGCACACAAGCTTATTCTCCATAATCTTTTCTTCTTGGAGGAGTATTGGTGTGCTACTGAGCATTTGCTGTCTGACTCTTTAGTAGTAAGAACCAGGTGCTATCTACCAAACATCCATCTTCACCTGCAAAGATGAGCACCACTCAACCCAAAAGTAAAGGGCTGGGAAGGGAGTGTTTGAATACAGTGGCATTAAACTAAACCTCTGTTTTGGAAACTCCAGGAGCTTGCAGCCCCTTTCCACTTAGCACAGCCACTTTTTGGATGGTAATCCCTTTTTGAATTAGTTTATTTAGGGAGTGTGGGTTACCTAATCAGATCTTGTCTCAGCCTTCATCCTACCAACAAACCTGTGACCTTTCATTCTGTCCCTAGCTAGATGCTTGTGTCATTGATTTAGTTACAAAGCAGTGTACAAAATATTTCATCAGAATATTGCATACTGCATGAACTTCTTCAAACCAAGAAGCAAAGTCCCTCTCTTCCAGCAGGAAACCAAATAAACAAATGGAAACTCAATCCCCTTCCTAGATTTTCTCACAGACACCTGGCAAGGTTTTCAAACTGGGGACTTTGCATTCCTGGAGAAATCTCCTAGGGAATCACTGTCCAGTTTATTGGTGTGCTATGGGAATTCACAGCACTTTTGCTCATCTTTCTCAAGATGGTGTGGCTAAAACCTACATCATCCCAGAAGGTGCAATTTCCACTCCTCATTCATCTGTTTTTATTTTTCCAGATATATTGATATAGTTTTTTTTACACCAGTAAGTGTTCTGTGTATTGGTGGAGGAGGGAGCATTGGAATAATTGGGGATTTTTCTCCTACAATGCTTCATAGCCAGTTTCCTAGTTTTTCTCAAGTAAACAGGTAGGCAGCATTACTATAAGCGATCTCCAAGTTGAGTGCCATTTTTCCGGTCTCCCCCTTCATGTTTAGTTTTATCTCCTAAATTTCCCATGCTTTTGACTATTTTTGTTATTACCATTTCTGAATTTTTGTGAGACATGGTGTTGAATCCATAGATTATGGCATGATCATGTATTACTGCCATCTATTTGTAGTTCTTTATAAGTAGAAGTAATATTGGCAAAGACTAGACAACTCCAGACTAGAACTTTGCTCTGTAGCAGGTGGCCCATGATTTAGGAATCTGAGAAGGTTTAAAATATTCTAGCAATCTTCTTTGCCAAGGAAGGGCTCAGCCTGATCTGGACTCTCTATGACAAATTTTAGACTTCATGGGAAGTCACTGTAATAGCTGTACCTTCCATAAAGATCCTTTAGATCTCATAGACTAGTCCCTCTTTTTCACTTCCTAGCTATACAGCCCTGAACAAGTCACTAAGCCTCTGTCTGCTCCATTTTCCTCAATTGTAAGATGGCAATGTTAATATCACCTAATTCCCAGAGCTGTGAGGATCAAATCCGATAATATTTGTAAAGCACTTAGTACAGTGTCCACCACATGGGAGGTGTTTAATAAATTCCTGGTCCCTCTCCCCCACTCAAAAGAAAGATTTGAACTATGTAGTTAAAATGAACTACAATTTCTAATGCAGTGTGCTCAATTCCTAGGTGCAGGTTTTGCCTAAGATGCTGCTAGATCTTAGGTACAGTTAATGGTTTTGTTTTTCTTCTATACTGTAATGTGAGGCTTATAATTAACTTCATACATAAAACTTTTCTGAACAACTAGTAACTATTAATTTGGAAAGATTTTTGGTAGCAAAAAGCTTATCCTAAACATACTGAACATACTGAAAGAGGAATGATAGGGCAGACATTCAAAAAGATGAAAGATAGATACATATATGCATATGCATATATATATGACACACAGATATATAGATAGAAAGATAAAGTTACTGGCCTACATTATATAATTTGAAGGACACCACACAGTCCTTCCTGCCCTAAATACTTAACTAGATGTAGTTCTGGGTAATTTTACCATTAGAGATTCATTGTTTAGGACTAAAACTTTCCATCTCCTTGATTAAAATAAAAATACTCTATAGGCATTGCTACATTAAGCCATTATCAATCATTCAAACATCAATCAAATAAAATCAAATAAAAAATGATTCAAAAATCAATAAAATGCCCTATCATCTTTTTTTTTTAATATGGCAGCTAAATGAAATAGAATAGGAAAGAGAACAATTGTTTTGGGTTTGTTGTTTTGTTTTGTTTGCAAAGGAGTCAGGGTTAAGTGACTTGCCCAGGGTCACACAGCTGGTGTCAAGTGTCTAAGGCCAGATTTGAACTCATATCCTCCTGACTCCAGGACCAATGCCCTATCCACTGTGCCACTTAGCTGCCCCCCCCCAAAAAAAAAAGTCTTAACAGGGAAGGAAGGTGGAGTCTCTTGAGGAGTATATTGCCTTGTCAACACTGGATAGCTAGGTGGGATGAATATGGGAGAAGTGGAGAAATAAAATGAGGGGAGTGATACTGGAAGGGGATTTGGGAAGGTGTCCAAAGACACATTTTACATAGGCCAATAGACAAACTGACCACCTTAAATAGGTCTGTGAGACGGTCTGAGTCAACAGATTATTTGACTTCCTTAGCAATGTGTGAAGAAAATATCTCTCATTGATGGGCTTTAACATAGATTTTCCCCAAGTACCTTTCTCTAACCCTTGCAATATTTTCATAAATGAATTGGAATTTTAAATTCATTGTTGCTAATTCTTAATCCTGGGCTATATCCATTGGGCATTTAAAATTCAAGAAATTATTGAACATTTGTCCCTTCTTGAATTCTGAAAGATTTTAGAACTTCACTGTGAGACAAATTCATCCCTGGAGGTTACTGATTACACTACAGAAGGTAAAATAAATTACATTCTGGAAGACTTCACCCTGGCATACATCAGAGAATTGGCAACAATTTAATTTAAAGTTCAGGATTTCTGAAATATTCCAAGATTAATATCTGAGATGTTAACATTTAATTTTTTTTCATTTTTGCTGCAATGCTTGGTTTGGGAGTTCTTATTCTGATTTATTCATGAAACTTCCTACTTGACAGATTCAATGTGAGGAAAGCAATTTTTCAACTGAAAAGCACCATTTAAATGTAACCAATTGTGATGATGATGATGATAGTATAATGAGGAAGAAGATAGGAGAGAAAGGAGGAAGAAGAAAACAATACAAAGAACTTTGAACCAGGGTGCTCTATCCTCCAAACAAAAAACAGGAAAATATTTGGAAGTCTTGAATAAAAACCAGTAAAGAGGAAGGTTATTGGGGTGGCTAGGTTGCACAGTGAGTAGAACACTGGCCCTGGAGCCAGGAAGACCTGAGTTCAGATCCAGCTTCAGACACTTAACACACACACACACACACACACACACACTAGCTGTGTGACCTTGGGCAAGTTACTTAACACCAATTGCCCTCCAAAAAAGCAAAATAAAAAGAGGAAGGTTGTTTTCAGCAGAGAAGCAGACATGCATCATATAATGTAATACCTTTTATTTATATAATGTTTCCCTGATCTGGGAAAGTAGAACAGTTAGTATATGGGGGAAGAAGACATCAGCTGAAAGCTAAGAAAGGCCCCTCTTCTATTGTGCCAATCTAAGACTACTTGTAGAAAGCAAATAAAAGTATGAAGAGAACATGACTCTGAGCTGGTCTTTAAGCCATCAGTTAATGAACATTTATTTAAAGACTGCTAAATGCCATGTAGTGCGCTAAAAGCCAGAGATACAAAGGCCAAAAAAATTAAAAATCCCTACTTTCAATGAGCTTATAGTCTATTTGGAGAGTCAACACAGACACAATTATGTAAAAACAAACTAGATACAGGATTAGAGAGAAGACGCTTGAATTAAGAGGGATTCAGAAAGGCTTCCTGTAGAAGGTGGGATTCTGGCTGGGACTTGAAGAAGACCATTCCATGCATGGGGGATAGCCAGTAAAAATGTCTGGAGTTAAGAGGAGCACCTTGTTTGAGGAAGAACCAAAAAGACAATATCACCAAATCAAAGAGTATATGAGAGGTGGAGGAGGGATTGAGGGATGGAAATGATGATGCCTCTAAAAGGAGGAAAATTTGGAAATAGAACAGTTTAGGGAGAAAGAGTATAAATTTGTTTTTGTGCATATTGAGTTTAAGAAATTTATAGGACATCCAATCTGAGTTGTCTTATAGATAGTAATGTGAGACTGGAAGCCAGCAGGAAAGTTAGGGCCAGATAAGTAGATATGAAATTTCTAAGCAAAGAGATGATAATTGAATGTGTGATCACTGATGAGATCACCAAGTAAAATAGAGGGAAATGAGAAGAGCCCTAGAACAGAGCCTTATGGGACTCCCAGTTAACAGACTTGATCTGAAAAGACATCCAGCAAAGGAGACTGAGAATGAGCAGTGTCCTGAAAACCCAGAGAAAAGAGGGTGTCAAGGAGCAGAGAGTGATCCATAGTGTCAAAGGCTGTACAGGAGGTCAAGAAGGATGGGGATTGAGAAAAGGCCACTATATTTGGCAATTAAAAGATCATTGTTAGCTTTGGAGAGGCTAGTCTATTATGTTGTGGTAGCTGAACTGTGATTTCTGGAAGAAGAGAGAGGAACTGAACCAAATAACAACTTTTTGTGACAGAACGGTACAGCTCTGGGGAATTTCATTTGATGATTTTCACCATGTGCATTTGTTTGTATATAATCCTATATTTTGGTGGTCTCTGGGAAATTCTTTGTGCATTGAACTATGCTATAAGATGTCTGAGGTCTTGGGAAGGAGGTAAACCAAGAATCTAAGAAGTGACTGTCACAAACTCAAAGGTAGCTATTTCCTTTACAAGTATATGGGGAAGGGCCGCTAGGTGGCACAGTGAATAGAGCACCAGCTCTGGAGTCTGGAGGACCCGAGTTCAAATTCGGCCTTAGACACTTGACACACTTACTAGCCATGTGACCTTGGGCAAGTCACTTAAACCCAATTGCCTTGCCTTTTCCTCTCCAAAAAAAAAAAAAAAAGACAAAAAATAATATATGGGGGAATTGAGGAACATCAAATTTAAACCATTTATCTCAGCCAATTAGTAGATTTCATGTAGACTCATTGGAAACCTGATAGAGCTGGAGACAGAGTTTAGGGTTAGAACTCAGAAGGTGGTTCTTTTAGGTATCTTCCATTTTAACCAATAAATGTTTCATAAAACCAGCAAATATTTATGGAACAGCTTCTGTGTACAAAATCCTGTTAGGTGTTTTTCGATAAGTTAACTGGTAATACCACATAATTAATTAGAAATAAATGTATATGATAGCACTGGGGAAGCAGGAAGGTATATTGGATGGGTAACTGGCCTCCACATTAGTAGACCTGTTCAAGTCCCACTGCGGCCATGTGCTGACTAGGTGACCTCCACAAAGACATTTGACCTCTCTCTGCCTACAGACTACTCTTTAAGGCTCCATGATTGCCTTATAGTTGACTAGCTGTGTGAGTGACCAGAATTCTCTCAACCAATGAAATCATAGTTCCCAGGAGGCTTTGTAATAATTGTGATGACAGAATGAGTAAGAAAGATAATATTTTGTGAATAGAGAATTGAATGCTATGTTAAGACAAAATTAATCAAAGTGTTGAGCCTTTCTATTTCTCAGTATATTACTATACTACTAACCCCAATGGGCACCAAGAGCACTAGATTGTTGTCAGAAGTCCTTGATTGATTTTGAATCCTGCCCCAGACTTTTATTAGCTTTGTGACTCTGGACAAATCACTTAACCTCTCAGGCTCAATTTCCAAATCTGTCAAATGGATATAATGATAAGAACTACTTCAAAGGGTTGTTGTGAGGATTAAGAATGCACATGCACACACACACACACACACATGTGCTTGAACTTGTGCATGTAAACTAATTTTCCAGATATCCCCAGATATCTCCCCAATATCCTATGATATTGGAGTCAACACAATCCTCTCCTTAAAATTAGCACTTGAAATATTACCTTGCAGTCTATTAAAACCAAAACCTCACCTTTTTCTTAAATCCCTTGCAAATAAATTCTCCCTTGAAATCACATTTGTTTTCATGTTCACTTGTTGATTACAGCAATGTTATATATAAAGCTTTTATTTTTTTTTACCCCCTGGAAGCCACTTTTCCTTTTATTCTTGACAGCAAAATAGAAGATCTCTAAGGGAAAAAAAGGTCTTTTGTATTCATTTTGGCTTCAAAAAGCCAAGGGATAATGTGGAGACGATAAAGCAGATTTAATATCCTTTTAACTTTACTAGAGATGTAAATCTGAAAATGTAAGGAAAAGAAACAAAAGCATGAAGAAGTAAAAATAAAATAATAATTCTGAAAATGCCCTTTTTGTTAATGGGGGAGACAAATCCATTGTTACCAATAATTTACACAGACACTCAGTAAATCACCCAAATTACATCAGATTCATATATCCTATTTATTGTAATGTAGGAAACCATTTGGAATTTGCATAATGTGCAAAGGGGAAAGGTAGTGAGTAAATGGGAAATAAGTGATACTGAATTAAGCAAGAAAAAAAAAAGATATACATGAGCAAAGCCTCTCAGTCTCTCCCTTACTCTCTCTCCCTCCCCCCCCTCTCTCTCATATCGCTTTTTCTTTCTGTCTTTATCTCTCTCCCTCTCCCTTCCTTATCTTGCATAGTCTAAAAGCAGAGATCACTAGTGTTCCTAATCTCAGAACTGATTGACTTGGAAAGCTTTATGTGCTCCACTTTTCTGACCTTGGTCAATATCCCTATTTCCTTCAATAGCCTGGTGGCCCTCTACTCACTATACTGGTGCCAGACTTCATGCTGAAACCTCATTGACTTCAGGACTACTACAACTCAGAACTCCCCACATCAAATAATCCACCAGGTTCAGCTTTGCCAAAAGCTGGGACAATATGACTTCCCCCTCCCCCCCCCAGAAAAGTCAGCAGCAGATGTATGGTTTTAGAGATGTTGAAATGAGGCGCAGAGAGATTAAGTAATGGCAACTGTCACATAGCAATTGAGAAGTTTAACTCAATTCTTCCAATTGGAAATCCACTCTGTGATTAACTATGCAACTCTTCTTCCTTAAAAAATCTCTCATAAAATGAATTGGAATTAAAATAGAGCTATCCTATCATCATAGCATATTAATATCACATGGATGGAATATATTGATTTTAAGTGGAAAATGAGTGACAAAATGTAAATGATGGTGCATTTACACCTGAGATTACAAAGTGGAAATTTATGGGGAATAAAAAAAGTTAGCAACTTTAGTGGATATCATAAAAACTGATGATACTGCAAAGAGGCAGAAATACATAGTAATATTTCTGCAGCATTTCCTATAGGAAATGAAAACAAGGTGTATCCTCAAAGGTCAGGTGCTATTCACTGGGCAAAGACTAATTACATGACAATTGTTAAGTGTAACTGACACTGACAGCCATGTCCATAACGTGCTGACAATTTTGCATGGACACAGGGAAATATCAAAGTAGATTTATACGTGACAAACTCTTAATTAGAACCCTCAATTACCTGCTTACTAAGCTGTGTAACTCTGAGCAAGTCCCTTAACCCTGTTTGCCTCAGTTCCTCATCTATAAAATGAGTTGGAGAAGGAAATGGCAAATGGATGTAGTATCTTTGTCAAAAAAGACCCCAGTTGGAGTCATGAAGAGTTGCACATGACTGAAATGACTCAACAACAACAGCAACAAATATTTTGAAGAAAAAGCTATATCATATTAAAATAAACTCTTATTAGGGATTTAATTAAACACACACCTTGCAAAATCAGTAAATTTAGCCAAATCTTCTACATTTGGGGTATTATAGTGAAGATTATGACATAAGATGATAATTAAGGGTACCACAAAATCCAAGAAATATAGTTAGAGTTCCCACACTGTACTTAGGAATTTGGAACATGGAGGATTTCAGAAAGACTTTCTGAAATAAAACCTGAGGAAGGAAGGAAACAAGTATTTGTTAAGTGCCAGGTACTGCTAAGGGCTTTACAAAAATTAACCTCTTTTTATTCTTTCAGCATCCCTTGGAGGAAGGTTCTATTTTCTCCCTATTTTACAGTTGAGGAAACTGAGGCAAATAGAGGCTAAGTGACTTGCCTAAGGTTACAGAGCTAGTAAGTGTCTAAAGTCAGATGTAATTGTATGACCTGATATTTCCCATGAGCCAGAGGAGTACAATAAATGTGCTGAAGCTGTTTCATATTTAAAATTTGTATATTAAGAGTATTTGCTAGATCTGGGAAGGACATCTCATTTGACTTAATACCTACTTATATCAGGGAAAGAATTGTTTGAGATAATTTCAACAACTCCAAAAGACCTGTAATATAAAAACCAAACTCTTGAAAATTTCTCCTGAAGAAAAATAGCATTTTTCATGCATTTGTTCCATTTTACTGTCTGATGGTTTAAGGACATTTCTTTTTAGCTGATGATGGATTGTCTGGGTCAAAATTCATATCAGTCTGTAAAATTCAGTCTGAATGTGAAACTGCTGTATGATGTTTCTCAGTCAATTTGCAGTTATTTACTTGTTATAATTAGCAGCAAAGGTGTCAGGAAATTGTTTTGGCTGGGTTGAGTGTTTTCAAGTTTGGGGCTGTGAACTTAACCTCTATATAGGATATTGTTTGTCATCCTACATGTTTTGAGACATAGATTAGCAAAATCTGAGTGCATTTTGCCAACAAGCACTTTAACATTTGTACTTAATCTACATCGATATACTTTTCCATTTTAATATTTTTGGGGTTTTTGACACTTTATTTTGGAGAAAACTGGGATTTGGGGCTGCTGGGTGACACAGTGGATAGAGTGCCAGGTCTAGAGTCAGAAAGTCATTTTCTTGAGTTCAAATCTGGCCTCAGATACTTTCTAGCTATGTGACCCCAAGCAAGTCACTTAACCCTGTTTGCCTCAGTTCCTCATCTATAAAAGATGCTGGAGAAGAAAATAAACAACTACTCCAGTATCTTTGCCAAGAAAACCCCAAATGGAGTCACAAAAAAGTTGGAAACAACTAAAAGGACTGAATAATAAGGATTCAAAAGAAATAATTCTACTTGGAAAAAATGCCAGTGTGACTATTGTTATTCTATGTATGATGCAGTATGTTGCTAAAATTCCAAAATTTAAATATTAATCAATCGATATGAATGCATTAATCAGTTTATAAACTTCGGTAAGTAATTGCTGAATATGGATATGCCATCTGTAAAAAGATAGATTACCACCCATTCCATAGAATAATTAGCAAATTCACTAATCATACTACTGTTTAAACATCTACCGATAAGAATAATGGCTTCTGAGCTCATCTTTACTTTAACTAGTCTTGATAAATGAATGTGTTTAATTATACAAGTTATTTCACATTGTGTCTGGTTCAGCAAAAAAAAAAAAGTGGTAACTGCTAAATAGAGCCAATGGATATTGTTAAAACAAATCATTATCTTGGAAAAGAGATGTCTAAATATAATTTGTAAATTTGCTAATTCTTCCTAGCTCTGAACATTAGCCAGAGTTCAATCTTTAATAACTAAATAACTATGAGTATATTTAAATGTATTAAGGTTAGGAAACAGAAATTGAACTGAGCTCATTTCAATCTGTTATTGTCAGAGACTTTTTCATAGTCATGCTATTACCATTGATCTCATGTGTTATATTCTCTTGCACATGTATGAGCACTTTCTTTCCAGAAAGAAAATAATAATAATAATACAAGAATCTCAGAAAATGCTGATCAGATAAAAAGTACAAGGCTAAATGTGATTAATGACCCTCATTACTGGCCAATACTGATATTGATGTGTTTGGGAAAGACTAGGACTCTGAACACAGTCCATCTCCCTCCTCTCCAGCTTCTGTCTCCTCCTCTGCATGTATTTATTCTTACTTCTAGTCTCCTAGAAAACTGCAGGGCCCTAACCTCCTCCCTCACCCATGTCACCCATTAATTCATTTGCCCCTTCTCATTGACATTCACAGGCTCACCATTCCTGTTCCTAAAAGCAGGTTTTTTTTTTAACTTCCTTGCATGACAAGACAGTTTTCCATCAAGATAAACTTCTGTAGAGCACCACATGAAGGATATCGGTTAAAAAATTTCATTTTAATTAATGCTTTATGCCTAAATGACAAATTCAGGCAGATATATGTTCCTAACACCTATGTATCATATATATTTTTTATCATTCTGGAAATCTTGGTTTTGTCTTCCAGAGCAAGTTAAAAATAGCTAGAAATTTTGGAAACTTATGGCAGAGAGAAAATAAATGTGAAAAACACTCCTACGGCATTTTAATATCATTTTGTTAAGACAATCCTAATCAAGAAATAGGGAGATAATTTGCTGGGAACCTTTCTATGCCCTGGTATTTATTAAAAATTTAACATAATTTTTGCTAAGATCCTGTAAAGGAACTGGAAAATGGTCATGTATGTGTACACCATTTTACTAAAACCAATGGCAAGGTTGACCACTTCAGAAAGCCTGGTTTGACAAATGTTTTATTTCAGGATATTTTGTAAGGGACTATTAGTCTTTGGCATGAAAACAAATGTATTCACATTACTAGTCGTTGAATATACATAATCATTTGGTTGAAAGTTAATAAAATGTTTCAGTGTTTCACTTTGAACTAATTTTGTGACTAATGCAGTTGGCATGGAAACAGAAGTACAGCTATTAAATTGTTGCGAAGATGACCAATGTCTATAGTTGCAAATGAGAATTGTGCATATTTTAACTGTGATTAAGATGAAAATTGTAACTGTTAGTATATTTTTGTTTCTTTTATTTTTGCTTAACTTTATTAAATCTTCATTAAAAGGCTGTTGTAATAACATTCAGACCCTGTTACTCATAAAATTACTGTTACCCATCAAATTCCCCAACCTGACTTCTTTTGCCAAATATCAGAAGAGACTAGATACAGGATCCTGTAACTGAATATTTGCTGCATCAAGTAGGAAGGCAGTAATTGATCTGTGGGAGCAAAGAGAGCAGTACCTGTGGCCACTGGCATTAATAAAGGAATCATTCAACTTCCCTCCTAACTCTGAGGTTGCCTGTAGCCTGCTTATAAAACTAGAAACAGATAATGGACCTATGAACTGGCTCTTTTTCTCTAGAACTGTACTGATGGGAAGGAGAGCAAGAAAGTCAAGTGAGATCTCTCAGAAGTAGAAAAGCATCTCTCTAGGGAGACTTGTTACCTGGGTACCTTTCCCTATGTACCTGTATTTTTTTTCTTCCTCTCTGCTATATCTGTTGTGAGGAATGTCTTATACATTGTAATATCTGACATCTTGGGCCCAGAATATTCCTGAGGGCTGGGAAATCATGACTAGGTGTCACAAAGTCAGACAGTTACATATTTAACAATGACTCCTAAGCTCTTTCGTATTCATTAAGGCATGTCGGTATTTGAGGTCACATGATTAACTGAATTCATTGGATTCCAGTTATAATATTAACATAGAAACAATGTTGAGCTACTGTCTTTATGTCTTTTACCTTTCTTATCTTAAAATTGGAAACTAGAGATGACATTTATTTTTTAGCAAATATTTTGTTTGATTCATATAAATTTGCATAAAATATTTTATCCAGTACAGTGTACAGAATATTTAGTCCTCTTGGACAGGAGTACACAGTCTGTGGTGTAAGAGTACTAAGGTAATCTCTGAGATGTTAGTTAAACCAGGATAGAAATTGTTTCAAAGGACCCCTACCATGAAGGCAGATGTACAAGCTTCAAGACTTGAGAAATGGTTACCTGCTTCTATTCCCTCCAAAACCAGGCAACTTAAGGGGAAAAGTATCTAGCTGGACATAAAGGAAACAATTCAGGAATGATCCCTGGAAAAAGGAGCCCATTACATTCTCTTATATGGGATATTTTGCACATGAGCATGCTGGTGCTCATAGATATTTACCATTTACAAACTATGGTAATGTATCATGATCGTCACTTAAATTATTAGGATGTTGTGTGATAGAATTTGATTATAACTTCTCTTTACTGAAACCTACTTTGAACAAAGGCTCTGAAACTCATTCATACTAAAATATAAGTTACTAGAAATGATCACTTTACTTAAGGATATTTCATCTTAATGGGGCTCAAAGTCATAAACTAAAAGAATAAAACACCTGTGGTTCAATTCAAGACACCAGTCAACAAGCAGTTTTTTGGTTTTGTTTTTTTGCTAAGGAGGACTCTCTAGTGGCTTTAAAATCATATATTATAGGAAGTCACTAATTTTATCTGGAAATTGATCCTTTTGGTTTTTGCCTCTTTAACATTCAATGAAATGTATTCAACAATATAGTAGTCAGCATCAATCATGAAGATAGCCAAGGGATTAATAACCTGTGTTGGGCTCCAATTGACCTGCCAATGTACACAATGCCTTCTGTTTCAATACTTCTTCAATTTTTAATATTATTTTTTTTCAGTGAGTTCATTCAACCTCCACCTTTTCATTTCTCCATCTTCTACAACATGCTGGTACACTAACCTGATTTTCTTATAACTGTTTATAGAATCATACTTCATCTCCCAAACTCATCACTTGGGAGTTAATTTTTTCCTCTTCTTTTCCCTAGTCATCAATATCTAGTTAATCACCATTTTTCTGCTCTACACACTCTCGAATTGACCCTTTGGTTCAAATTTCATGGGTTCTCTCTTAGTCTAGTCCTTATGCATGAATTATACTATATTCATATTCATTCCTTGCAAATATTTCTCAACACATTGTCTTCATATCTACTCCCTTGTGACATAATTGGTTATCATACAAAATCCAAATTTCTCCATCTGGCATTTTAGAACTTCTGCAAACCTGTTCCCCCATCTCATAAATATTTTCTGTTTATTCCTCTCTTGAAACTGTCGAGAAAAAGACTACTCTGACTATGTCTCTGTCTCTGTCTTTCTCTGTCTCTGTCTCTGTCTCTCTGTCTGTCTGTCTGTCTTTCTCTCTCTCTCTCTCTCTGTCTCTCTCTCTCTCTCTGTCTCTCTCTCTCTGTCTCTCTCTCTCTCTCTGTCTCTCTCTCTCTCTCTCTCTCTCTCTCTCTCTCTCTCTCTCTCTCTCTCTCTCTCTCTCTCTCTCTCTCTCTCTCTCTCTCTCTCTCTGTCTCTCTCTCTCTCTCTCTCTCTCTCTCTCTCTCTCTCTCTCTGTCTCTCTCTCTCTCTCTCTCTCTCTCTCTCTCTCTCTCTCTCTCTCTCTCTCTGTCTCTCTCTCTGTCTCTCTGTCTCTCTGTCTCTCTCTCTCTCTCTCTCTCTCTCTCTCT
>NW_027186523.1:24464804-24467510 GCF_028583685.1 Petaurus breviceps papuanus
TCTCTCTCTCTCTCTCTCTCTCTCTCTCTCTCTCTCTCTCTCCCTCCCTCCTTCCCTCCCTCCCTCCATTCTCAGCTTTATGGCTTTGTAAATAAGTGCCTAAGATCTGTCTTTGGTGCTGAATATAAAAAAAAATTAAGAAAGATATAGTACTAGCCCCCAAAGAATTTATAATTTACTAAAGGTAAGAGAACATAAGAAGCACAAAGATCCATATAACAGGGAATAGTGTGTGAAAAGGGCAAAGGAATGATCAAAATAAATACTCTAAGAAATTTGAGGATTAAGTGAACTTTCCCCTGGGGAATATTGGGGAAGTACTTGCAGAGGTAGCAGCACTTAAGTTGAACCTTGAAGGTAGTTAAGGATTCTGAAAGTGATGGGGCAGAGGCAGTACTTTCAGACAGGATTGTACAAATATACAGAGGCAGTAGATGATGTATTGAATTACACTTTGACTAGAACTTAAAGCATGCAACTCCCCAAACTAGCCTTCTTGTTCTTCACACAATAGTTGTTGTTCAAGCATTTTTCAGTAGTGTCCAACTCTCCATCACCCCATTTGGGGTTTTCTTGGCAGATACTGGAAAGGTTTGCCATTCCCTTCTCTAGCTCACTTTACAAAGGAAATTGAGGCAAACAGGATTAAGTGACAGTTATCAAGTATCTGAGGCTGGTTTTGAATTCAGGAAAATGAGTCTTTAGTACTCCAGGCCTCTATGCACTGTACCAACTAGGGAATACATCTCATTTCTCCAGGAATTCATACTGGCTTTCTTTCCATGTTTTAAATCACTCCCTCCTTATCAGTGTCTTTAAGAATTCCTCATTTACTTTGAAATATATGGAAAGTATCACCTTCTCCACAAAGCTTTTCCTGATTCCTCCAACTCCTAGCCACCTTGTATTGAATTATCTTGTATGTATTTTCGATTCATTCTCTATATACTTATTTATGTATATATTATCTCCCTATTCAGAATTTAAGTTTCTTTCAAGTAGAGGTTTGTTTGTATATCTTTATGTACTCAGTGCCTGGAACATAATAGGTGTTTATTAAATGTCTGTTGATCACTTGTGGCAAAAGGGAAAACAATGTAAAATAATATATAAAATGTAGATTGTAATCAAATTGTGAAGATTATTGAATACCAGGAGAGGTGTTTATATCTTATGCTAGAGTCAATAGAGAAGCCTGGAAGGTTTTTGATGTAGAAAATGATATTGCTTGACCAGTGTCTTACAAAAATGTTATTGTCAGTTCTCTGGAGAATAAGTTGGAGGGTAGAGAGACTAGTAGCAGCTAGAGGTGATAAGGGACTAAACTAGATTGGTGACAATGACAGAGGAGATAAGGAATAGGATTGTTGAGAATAACTGAAAAATCTTGACAGTGGCTTCTATGGGTGGGAATGAGGAAGAGAAAAGAGTAGATAATTCTGAACATTCAAGTCTGGGTAACTAGGAATTGACTTCCTCTTTTCTTTCACTAAAAGAAGTGGGAAGATTGGTAAAACAGGAAGGTTCATGATCCAGCCATTCTGGAGAATAATTTGGAACTTTGCTCAAAGGGTTTTGCAACTGTGCATACCCTTTGACTCAGCAATAACACTACTAGGTCTATATCCCAAAGAGATCATAAAAAAGGAAAAAGGACCCATATGTACAAAAATCATGGAAGCTCTGTGTGTGGCAAAGAACTGGGAATTGAGGGGATGCCCATCAATTGGGGAGCGGATGAACAAGTTATTGAATGCAATAGAATAACACTGTTCCATAAGAAATGATGAGCAAACAGATTTCAGAAAAAAATCTGGAAAGATTTACATGCTGAGGCTGAGTGAAGTAAGAAGAACCAGGAGAACACTGTACACAGTAACATCAACATAGTGTGCTAACCAGCTTTGATGGATTTAGCTCTTCTCATCAATGCAATGATCTAAGACAATCCCAAAAGGCTCATAGTGGAAAATGCTATCCATATTCAGAGAAAGAACCATGAAGTCTCAATGCAGATGGAAGCATACTACTTTCTTCTCTTTTTAATTTTTTTTCTTTCTCATGGTTTTCCCCTTTTGTTCAAGTCTTCTTTCACAACATGACTAATGTTGAAATATGTTTAGTATGATTACACATATATAGCCTATATCAGATTACATGCTGTCTTAGGAAAGGGAAAAAGGGAGGAAGGGAGAAAATTTAGAACTCATAATCTTATAAAAGCAACTATTGGAAACTAAAAATATTTAAAATGTGGGGGAAAAGAAAGGGAAGGTTCAGAGAGGAAGATAATAGACTCGATTTTGGACATGTTGAGTTTGAATTGTGCAGCAGCTAGCCTACTACTGAGCCAACTATGTGGTACAATGGACTTAAGAGTCATGAAACCTGAGTTCAAACTCACACTCATGAGCTATATGATCTGGGCAAGTCACTTAAATTCTATTTGCCTCAGTTTCATCATTTGTAAGGTGCGGTTTAATAATAGCACCAGCTTAACAATGTTGTTGTAAGGATCCAATGAAATATTTGTAAAACACTTTGTAAACCTTAATATGCTATATAAAACTAGTTATTATTATTATATGCCTCTCATAATTGGGATAATAAACTTATAGGAGATAGAGGAAGATACAGACAGACAGACAGACAGACAGACAGATAGATAGATAGATAGATAGATAGATAGATAGATAGATAGATAGA
>NW_027186523.1:24467520-24557997 GCF_028583685.1 Petaurus breviceps papuanus
AGATAGATAGATAGATAGATAGATAGATAGATAGATAGATAGATAGATTAGATTAGATTAGCATTAGGAAGGATGTTTAGCAGCAGTTATATAAAAACTGTGTGAAGCAATGGGGAAATAATATATAGGAGAAGCCCCTAAAAGAAATGAGAAGGGATAGGATCAAGTGGAGATCTTCAGCAAGGAGAAGATTCATTTCATTCTATAAGCCTGGGAAAAAAAAGAATAGAAGAAGATATAAATAAAGTTTTTTTAGAAACAGGAAGGGAGATGAAGGATTTCACAATAGACAACTTTAGTCTTTTTCAGTTAAGTAGGAGGCAAGATCATCTGCTGAGAGAGTTGATGGCAAAGTTGGGGGCCTGAGAGAACATTTAGACCAGTCGCTGTGGGGTGTATGAAAAGTAAAGAACATCCCCCAGCCCCTCTTTTATATATTCCATTTAGCTTAAGATTTTTAAGTATGACATTTTCTTTCCTTGGCACATTTATGTCAATTCATTTCAAAAATGCAATGAAATCTGAGACTCTAAGTGTAACCATTATAGTAGTTATGAGGCAATAACGCTCAAGAGATGAAATACAGTGCCTCTGCTGAATGGTCAAGGACAGGGAAAATACATGTGGTGTTGTCTTTATCAAAAGCCTAGCCTAAAAGTGGTAACAATAGATGATAAAACAACTTTTCAATTTTTTTGTTTGTTTTTTTTTTTTGTTTGTTATTTGCTAGCACCTCTTTGTGGGCCCTAAGAAATCTATTAGAAGTTCAAGTTACCTTCTAAGTCAACATTTGCAAAAAGCCATCATTCATGAGTACCCAATGATGCATTTACTTTGACAAGGCCACAAAAAAAAACAAATTAATTCAATGCAAAAAAAAGTGAATAATTGGGGCGGCCAGGTAGCACAGTGAGTAAGAGCACCGGCTCCAGTGTCAGGATGACCTAGAGATCCAATCCCGGGCTCAGACACTTAGCAACCACCCAGAAACACCTGGCCATGTAACCTTGAGCAAGTTACTTAACCCCAATTGCTTAGGGGCGGCCAGGTGGCTCAGCGAGTAAGAGCACTGGCCCCAGTGTTGGGATGTCCTGGGGATCGAGTCCAGGCTCAGACACTTAGCACCCACCCAGAAACACCTGGCCGTGTAACCTTGAGCAAGTTACTTAACCCCAATTGCTTTAAAAAAAAAAATGAATAATAATTAAATCAATGGCAGAATAAATGACCAGAAAAGTGCACACAAACAAGTATACTTTCCCATCAATTACTATGCTATCAGGAAAGGAGTAGTACCTACACAGGCAACATGTGTGATGTACATGGAGGGATGCACATGTAGGGAAACCATGTAGACATAGACTACCCAAGAATTCCAG
Source organism: Petaurus breviceps papuanus (assembly GCF_028583685.1). Classification (NCBI taxonomy): domain Eukaryota; kingdom Metazoa; phylum Chordata; class Mammalia; order Diprotodontia; family Petauridae; genus Petaurus; species Petaurus breviceps. The sequence continues at coordinate 24,468,900 of NW_027186523.1, forward strand.
GGCAAGTCACGGCATCTTACACCAGAGAGCCCCCAATGCCCTTAGGTGATGTCATCATGCCCTTCTCTGCTGTGTGTCTCTATTGAGTTTCTGTTGCCATCTGCAACAGAAGCAGCAATTCAATATCTATGCCTTAGAGAAGGGACTTATAACACTAGCGGTCTCTATTTCTTTTGTGATATAAACCACAACCATTGAGCTACATTCAAGGAAGCTAGCAGGACATTCCCTTAGGCATTGTGTGCCTACAACTAACATTTATATAATGCCTTCTATATTCCAGGCACTGTGCCAAGCACTTTACAAAGAATATCTCATAATAGCCCTGGAAGGTCAGTGCTATTATTACTCTCATTTTACAGTAAAGAGAAATGAGAGACAATAAGAGTTTAAGTACCTTACCCAGAGTCAGAAAAATAATGTGTTTGAGACAGAATTTGAATTCAGGCCTTTCTCACTACAGGTTCTAGAGTCTGATTCTATTCACTGAATCACCTTACTGCATTTAACTTTCTTTAATTCTTCTATTGCTACTCAGTCTCTTTGATTGGGGGAAGGAGGAGATGGTATATAAGGAATTAAAAGCCATCAACACAATCTTGGGTTGTTTTGTTTTATTTTATTTTAGAGGAATTCAGTCTAGGTGTATTTGTTAGCTAGGGATAGCTCTTTGAAGAAAAGAGAGGATAAAATGGGATGCATAAAGGCAATCTCTTCTTTTAGGGAGTCTGAGACCAGTGAGTCCCTTGAGAATGGCAGGTCTGGGTGTCCTCACTAAGTCTGGCACCAATATGGTGAACCCTTAGGTGCATGGACAGGGGAAGAGCACCAGGCTGCCTAATGAGGCAAAGTGGCCCAGTTTGTAAATAGGGCAGATAAAAGCTTCTGTGCTATTAAGCAATGTGATGGAGTTATTGGAGGGGTAGGGGAGTTACTGCATCTTTTAGTCTGAATGAGATACAAAGAATCAATCTCAAAAATGGGAGGGTAATTAGCTACTAAAGACCACCGATATAAATGGTCACTATAAATAGTCAAATGAAACCACTGCATTGGTTGTATATATGACCTCTCGATGATTTTGATATCTGATTTTTAGATATGGGTAGTTATTAGTGACTGAAATGACTGAATTAGTAACTGAAATAACTCTCATGACATTCCTATGGATTTAGCTAATGTGCTATCCAAGTGTCTTCCTAGGCATGCCGCTAAATTGTGACCTTTTCTAGCTACTAATTAGGGTGCAAGACAATTTTCCTGCTTTGGGAGGTATACCATAGGTTACCTATTCCTGTGTAAAGTAATATTAACAATGACATTTACTATCCATGAAAAAAATGATATTTTTACCTTTATTAAAAGTTAATTTTCTCTCAGTGATCTATATACTAGTATTCGGCAATATTTTCAAGCAAAGTATTCAACATTTTTTCTTTCTTAGTATGACAATGTTGGTTTTTGTTGTTGCTGTCTTACCAAGTTGACTGAAACACAATGACATTGTTTACCCACAGAGTATCTACTAAATTAGGTAAGAGTTGTGATCAACATTTGTCGAAGGAAGATCTTATGTGAGAAAAGTTATGACATGTAGCATAAGGAAACTGCTATGTTAGTGTGCTTTTTTTGGGGGGCTGTTTTTCTCCCTATATTTCAGAAACAATTTCTAAATTAAAAAAAATATTTTGACCCATGCATTCTCTGGAGCAGAAATGAATTGATGATGGTATTTCCCTATGGATTTAATTTAGCAGAGCTAATACATAGCACTTGTTGATAGGACTGACACACCGCCTTCCTTACTTGTGACCTTCATGGTACGGTATTCAGGGTTACATTTTAGAGTAATTAACCACCAAAGACCATCAATATAAATTGTTCAGATGGGACAACTGGAATTTGGCAATCATTACTCCTATCCCTTTGGAGACCAGAGTCACCATCTCCTTGCCTATATGCATATAATTTCTACTTTAACATGCTGAACACTAAGGAGCTTTTGCAAAGGAAAGATCCATGTACTTAATGGATATTCTACAAATATAAGAGACAAGAAATGGAATGGGTTTAATTTTTTCCTAGAAGAATGGTGACCCCTGGGTGGTGTCATACTTTTATGTAAAATATGGACAGAGCTTTATCCCTTCTTGATAGACAAAAATTCCTTCTCTCTAGGAGCATCTGGTGCCAGGATATTTTTTTTTTTTGCTTTTTGGAGGGGGGAATGGAGGGCAGTTGGGGTTAAGTGACTTGTCCAAGATCACATGGCTAGTAAATGTTAAGTGTCTCAGGCCAAATTTGAACTCAGGTCTTTTTAGAGAATTTTAAATTACTTAAAGTAGTTTAAGAATCTTTAGACTGTTAGGGATCATTTGGAAATTTTAGCAGTCACTTAGATTACATTCATTAACTTGTGTTACTCACACATTTATGAAGTTCTTATTATTAGTCAATGGAATAACACAAATAGGAACAAAGAAATTTAGAACTAGAAGAATCTTGTTCAGTCATGTCCCTCTCTTCCTATGGGGTTTTCTTGGCAAAAATACTGGAGTGATTTGCCATTTCCTTCTCTAATAAGTCCCCATTTTACAGATGATAAACTGAGACAAATAAAGGTAAATGATTTGCCCTGGGTTACACAGTTAATATGTGTCTAAAGCCAAATTTGAACTCAGATCTTCCTGACTCCAGGTCCTGTGCTCTATCTACTGCACCACTTAGAAAGGCCCTAGAGATAATCTAATCCAACAATCCAAGGCCTTCATTTTGTAGATGGAAAAAATGTGGCCCAGAGAGATTAAGGCATTTTAACATCTTTATCAGTAGAGTTAGTATTCAAATCTAACTTCTGTCCCTAAATCAAGTACATTTTACTCTTTTCCTACTCTGTAATCAAGTGTACTATTAAGTTAAATTAAGAAAACAATAATAAACTCTCATTCATGTTACACTTAACAAATAAATAGTATGAAGGTCATATCATCTTCATATAACTAATATATATATATATGTATATGTACATATATATCCAATTTTAAGGATAAATCCTAATCAGTAATTTACTCAGATGCATTAGTTAACTGACATTTTATTTCAGAAATGAGTAAAGCAAAACTCTTCCCTTACAGCTTATACAAACATATCAGTTTTACAAAAAGAGTCAAGCAACTTTTTTAATGTGAAATCTAGACTTAAAATGAAAATCAAATCTATGTGAAATGACGATGTCAGTTTTGAATCCCTGAATGATGAAAAATGATTGAACTGGGCAGAGGGAAAATGAAACTCACCATTTATATTTTTAAAGATAGAAAGTAATCAAATGAAACAACTGCATGGACTGTATATATGACCTTTGGATGATTTTGATATCTGATTTTAAGATATGGGTAGTTATTAATGACTGAAATGACTGAATTAATAAATGAATTATCTCCCATGACATTAGTATGGATTTAGTTGTTATGCTATCCAAGTGTCTTCCTAGGGATTGAGACACTTTTGCTGCAAAATTTTTCTTTGCATTTTATGATAAGTAGGCATATATCTTTGCCTTTTGTCTGGTAGGCCTGGTAATGGTTATGTTATACAAGTTAAATTCATCAGTTGTCACCTTGCTCCCTCTATTGGAATATGTGAAGAATTACTCACATGAGAAATATCTTTCCTGAACTGTTCCAGCCCAAACTACAAGCCATCAATAAGCATCTCAGTGCATCGAATGCTGTGTTTCCTCCACATTTTCATTATGCATCAAATTTTATCTCATTGCTTTCAGTGAATTCATTTACATCCTAGGGTGGTCATTTATTTCAGTTTGAAGATTTTACATAAATGCTAAAATTCTCAGACAGAGCCTAGGTCTGTAAAGCACAGAGATATCAAGGCATTAGTCACTGAGTACTGATGGATGGAGGGTCTGTGTACACAGCAATCCAGTTAATGGGCACCAAACAAAATGTTTGGACCAAATTCATCTAGATTGACTAGCTAGCACCACATATAGTCACCAGATAATCTTTCAGTTCTATTCTTTATCATGACTAATAAATCTTTTTTTATTTACTTTTGTTTCCCCTTACTGAAGTTGGAAATATGGGGACTACTTACAGGCAAGATCCCACTACTTATCAATATTTTGTGACCATTTCTGACAATTTTTGACCAGTTCTCTGAACTAACCTTGACCACTTTGCCCAAATTAGTCAATCTGATGTTTCTCCTTTCCTTTCCCCTCTCTTAGGATCTCATCACATAAATGTCACCTTAGTGCAAATATGCTATCAGCATTGCTTAGTGAAATCTCAGAACTCCTAGAGAAGGTGATAATAATAAGTAAACATTCATGTACTATTTCTTTCTCTTTTTTTCCTTTTTGGAGGGGAGAGGGCAGGGCAATTGGGGTTAAGTGACTTGCCCAAGGTGATACAGCTAGTAAGTGTTAAGTGTCTGAGGCAGGATTTGAGCTCAGGTCCTACTTACTCCAGGACTGGTGCCTCCCCTATTCATGTACTATTTCTACTTTTAATTCGTCTATTTGCATAAGATTGTGGTTGTTTGCATCAATTTATTTAGAGTGTGAGTTATACCAGAACAGGGCCTATGTCTGGGTAAAAAATACCCATGTAAAAAATAATGTAAAATATAGAAAGACCTTATATGATATGGATTGTGACAGACTATTCAAGGAAGGGCTACTAGACATGTGTTCAGATGTCTGGGTAATAATATGGACTCTTTGAACTTTACAAAGCAGAAGCTAAATGGGAAATTTCATTGTAGTAGCCTGTCATACCATGAACTGCAGCCTGTGGCTCATGAGAGTTTGCATAATCTATTGTCAACTTTCATAACTGGGATGATAATTACATTAGTGTCAATTACATAATAATTCTTTTGGATCTTTAAGACCCATGACTGTGAAAAAAAAGTGTTCATTTCAGCTAGCTACAGACTTTTGCTATATGTAGAAAAGGCTAGGCTTAGCCCTCAACAAAATAGTGAAGCAAGAAAATTTTCTTTTTGGTTCATCCATTCTCTCCTTCATCTCTTATGTGGCCCAGGACCTACTACAATTACACTGGCATCATCCCATCCTGTACAATGTTTTATGCTCCCAGATCTTTCCTACATCCCTCCACTCACTGAAATTTTACATGTCTTAAGTTTTCTTCCCTCAGCACCATGATTTTTATTTTTTAAAGTGATAAGTGACTAATAGTGGGGGGAAAAGCACACCAGTATGATGATTACTGCTTATATGTTATTGGAAAATAATTAATCTCTCTTCTGTCTTCCCATCTTCTCCAAATTAAATTGATAATATCAGAGTTGGAAGGGATTTGAATTACTGGAACTCCAAAGGCAGTCTAGTCTCAGCCATTCTAGAAGTTTGAATTCCTTATTCCCAATAAGGAATCATCTAAGTTTTGGTTTAAAAAATTTTTTTGATAGGGAAGTCACTATTTTCCTAGGGAATTTATTCCATTTTCCAATGGGTTTGATCATTAAGAAGCACATTTTTTCTTATAGAATTTATAATTTCTTTAGCATGGAGTAATTCCTACAGTAGGAACTCCTTCACCCAAAACAAATTACAACCCAGTCTGTGGTTTAATACAGGGCTGGGAAACCCATGCCTTCAAGTCCACATGTAGCCCTCTAGGTCATATCTACATCACAAACATCAGTTTTATGAAGTTTGGATTCTGTCATAGGTCTGCACTTAAGGACCTAGAGGGTCACATGTGGCCTTGAAGGCTGCAAGTTCCCTAACCCTGATTTAGTAGCTGAAACCTAAGGAGATAACATGAGACACTAAAAATTTCAAATCCCATCTCTGGTCAAGTTACTCAACCTCTCAGGGCCTCTAGACAAGTCTCTAAAACAATAAATTGTAGGGCAGTTGCCAGTCTACATTTGTAAAAGAAAGGATCACTCTACCCCTTTTCTCCACCCACCCAAAATATGAGTAAAAAAACCCAAGTATTGTAAACAGCATTATGGAAAATAAAATGGCCTGGATTTTCTTTTATCTTTTCTTCTTTTTTCCTTTTTATTTTCTTTTTTTTTCCAACAAACTCAGACAAGTCAATCTACTAGTAAGAATGCCCATAAGGGCAGGACCTTGGCATACAAGAAGAGAATACTGGGAGTCAGGCTGACCCATGAAGAATCTCTCCAGTCACAGAATAGGCCAGTACAAATTTTGTCCATATGCATGGACCTGAAAATGACTCTAGTAAATACTTGATGATGATGATGATGGCCAAAGAAGAATACTTAATGCTTGGAAGTGTTTTCTTTAACACAATATATGATACAATCACATCAGAAATGGCTAGAAAGAATCCTATTTGCAATGTTACAATCTTTGTGGCTCCCACACTGAAATGAAAATAAGACATAGGAATATTGTGTAATAATTAATTCATGTAATCAATAACTATTTCAAGGGCCTGCTATGTAAAAGACACATATGATAGATGCAGTGGGGGGGGTGAAGGGGATGCAAAGATGGATAATACTTCATCCACAGTTTGAAGAAATTTATAATTTAATAGGAGAGAAAAGAAGCATATGCAAATGACTACAATATAGGAAATAAATACACAAAATGGGATAAAGTACTAAGGGTTTAGAAGAATAAGAAACTTTTTTCAACTGTAGCATTTGGAGGAAGGTGCATTTGATCTGCACTCTGAGAGATAAATAGTAAATGAACAAGAAACAAGGTTTACAGGAGGACATTCCAAGGCAAAAAGAGAGAGAAGGTAGAAAAAAACAAGGCATTGTCAGGGAGGGGTTTGAGGAAACAGGGAAGATGGAAAATAGTCCATTTAGACTGAAATATGAACTATATGGATGAAGAATGAAATATAGTAATGGAAAAAATAATTTGAAACCATGTTACAGAGGGTTTTGTACAACTAGGGTACCTTAGTCCTGAAATGCAGCCCTAGTGTCATGACAGGGTTAATTCACTATACTTAACACACCCCCTTTTCTACTTGCAATACCCTGGATCTGAGGATTCCAACCAGAGAAACTGTGGAAGATTGTAACAGGGCAACTGAGATTAAGATCTGTCTCAGCCTTTAAGGAGAAAAGGGGAGGGGCTGAGTAGAGTAAACAAATTTAGTGTTCTGCCTCCCAACCTTGCTGTTTTTAAGCCTAAATCCCTAACTGCCCCTCTTCCCCAGTCACAGCCCACAAAAGATCTCTATTACACAACTTCCTCTCTGTGATGCTTCAGGAGGCCATCTTTCCTTGTTGGAAAGTACCCCAGCACAGAAAATTCATTCTTATTTTTCCTTAATTGTAATCAAAACTATCATTCCCACGGTCCTTAGTGTTAAGAAAAATAAATCTAATTAAAAAACTATAGTGTATTTTGATTGTTAAATTCACTACAGGAAATCCTGGCCACAGGCTTTTTCTCTTCTACTCAGTCCCCTGAAAATAACAACCAAACCTTCCTTTTGTTATTGTTTTCAGTTTTGTCTTGGAGGAATACATTGGAGAGATTAGAGAATTAAACTAAGGAAAATTTGAAAATTTGCATTAGTTTTAGCTCTTCATTCTTGCTTTATATACAAATGACCAGGTCTCAAACTTTTTTAATTATACATGCATATTTCTACCTGATTAAACCTTTTCTTTTAGATGTTGAATTTGTATTCAGTCCATCAAAATCTGTTTTAAGTCTAAATCAAGATCAAGGCTCCCAGCTAAGAAATATTTGTTTTGAAATGCTACTGGCATGTGTCACCATTCCCAAAATCGATTTCCCCAACCTAAAGGGGGAAGGGAAGTACCTTAAGTATTCCAGAAGTATCTGTTTGTTCAACAACGAAAAGGAGATCATGCCCAGAGTTTGAGTGATCTGAGTATGGCTCCTCTCCATATAAACTGATAAACAACAGATAAACAATTTCTTTCACTTACTTTTAAACTATTCCCTTTTCTGATTGACTTGCTGAAATAAATAAAGCAGATGTCTCATGGAATGTTAAAGCTGGAAGAGAACTCAGATGTTATTGAGGCTCAAGCTTTCATTTTACATTTGCATTCATTTTAGTTGAGGTAACTGAGGCAAGCAAAGTAATCTGCCTGGCATCACACCCAGTGTCGAAGCTAGAATTTCATCTCTGCTCATCTGACTGCAAATTCAGAGGGTTCTTTTTTTTGTTTTGTTTTGTTTTGTTTTCTATACCACAATTTGTTTTGCTCTTTAGAGGAAAGTTTTGGTTTCTTTACCCATTGGCCTAGATGAGTATGTAAGTGCCCCTCCTCTGTCTCTCCCATGTGACATGGGACTGTGAGAGCTGGGCTGACATGCTCTCTTTCCCCAATCTTGGCATAGTGCTATTGCTCTCATCAATTGTCCCACCAGAATATCCTTTTGATCCTGTACCACCAGATAGAACACACAATAGCAGAACTGAAACCAGTATCAATTAACAATCATCCCCAAGATTCACCTCCATTCTCCTCTGGACTACACTTATGAATGGCACAGGCATCTCTGGTTGCTACCCCAGTGATCATGGCATCCCACTCCAACACCTACTTTACCTCTCCAACTCAAGAAGCATAGTATAGGGTATAGAGGAATGGGGTCTTGTAGTCAGGAAGTTCTAGGACATCTCATTTAACCTCCCAGGGCCCTAGGAAACTTTGTAAGACTACAAAATTCAGAGAAAACTTTCAATCAACATTAGTGGAAGAAGTTGGCAGAAAGGGAGTTCCATGTATAAATGAAGGAGGACAGCTCCAATCCACACCCATAAAATACATCAGAACATGGATAGAGAGACAAGAGCCCTGGACTTTATACTTGATTTGGAAAGCAGCATGGTAGAATAGAAAGAGCATTGTCTCTGAAGTCAAAGTCTTCGTTCAAATCTAGCCTTTGATCATTATTACCTATGAGGTGTAGGACAAGTCCTGTAACATTCCTGGTGAGACATCAGGAATGATCATAGAGATCTCCAAGGCTGTGAATCAGGGTGAGAGATTGGATGGAGGGAGAATCCTGGGAGTATGTAGAGAGATAATCTCAATAAAAATCTCCTAGAACAAGTGGGCTTTGAATCCAACCCACCTCCCCACAATTAAATTGTTTCTCCTGGTGGAACATAAGCTTCTTGATGGCAGGGACTGTTTGATTTTTGTTTTCATATTCCCCAACATCAAAAGCAGAATCTAGCACATGGCAGACACTTAAGAAATGCTTGTTGATTGTTATTTGAATGATTGATTGCTAGAGAATGGGAGAAACCTAACCACCTGGGTCTCCTAGGTTACAGATGTAGTTATATTCCAAAAGACGTCAAAGCAGTCACTTTCCCTGCACAATTTCCTTTTTTCTTTCTCTCCCCATAACTGGATAGAGGAAGCTGAGATGCACAAATTGTCCTTTTTCTTTTCCCCTCCATAGAAAAACCATGCCCAGAGGTAGAACGATTTGAGTATGGTGCCTCTCTATAGTTCCAGAAAGACAACACATTTCCCTGTTGTTGAACAAACAGATGGTTCTGGAATCATTAAGATACTGTCCTTCACATTTTAGTGTAACATTATAGCTATAGAGATTTCAGTGAATAGAGAAATCCTTAAATAAAATACAGACTTTCAAAGAGAAATAAGATAAAGTCTTTAGGCTGGATTTTAGTGAGCACTGAAAGCATAGAGATTATACGTCTCCTCTACTTGATCTATATCCCACCCCCTATGGATGAATATCCTCCAGTTATGTCCATTTAGGGCAAATCCTGAGGGAAGTCATAGGCTGGTGTTTTAAAAGTAGAATAGAAAAGTGGGTTAAGTAATTTGGTTTTTTTAATAGAAAGTGATTTATGTCTTTTTTATTAATACATTATCATCTAAGGAATTTAAAATTTACAGATTTTATTTCACAACTCGAACAGTCTTGAATGTTATTAATTTGAAGACAAAGACTTATTCAAGTGATACTGAAAAATCATATCTATTTTAGTATTTCTTCCTGTCCATTGAGAATGGTTAAGGGTATTTAAAAAAAAAACAGGACAGCAGGAGGCTTTCAACTGAAAAAGAAATAGCAGGTCTGGCTATTTTCTCTCCCAGCAAAATGAATGCTAAAAAGTATGTGCTGCAAGAAGGAAAAAAGCCAAAATCATTAGGGCAGACTAATCAGAAAAATCTATTTTTTTCCCTCAAATGATGTTCTCTCTGGCTTTCTTTCAGTCAGAAAGGCTTCTTTATATAACAGAGTATAAAAAGAGTGTGCACGCTCGTCCCAGTTTCACAAGCCATTTAAAATTCTATTAGACCAGAATGACTGTCTTATTGTGTAAAACATCCTCTTGTAGCTGGGTTACTTTGAAATAAAGTCTTTTAATGAAAACTTGCATAGTTGCTCTCCCTTTGGCAGAATGAATGACTTGTTTTTAAAAACTAAGAGGATACAAAAGACCTAGAAAAACACAAAAAATTATTAAAGATACTTGCTTCATATCATTGGATTTAGACATTTATATGTATATATATATATATATATTCTTGAATAATGAAATTGAAAGAACAATCTAAAGACTAATAGGTTGGTTTGATAAAATCCTTGGTTGAAATTAATATGAATTGGAGTTGTCCAACACGTTGACAATCTGCAACATGGTAAATAGGTGAATGATTTTTAGTCAATTAATGCTATGGAAGGGGCAATAGGGAGTCACTTTCTTGATCCCCCAACTACAGTAACTCAAGTAAGTGGATTTTTACTCTCTTGATTGACTGACATGACCTGTCTATGATTCAGGATACCCTTCCTCACCTGCTGTGGGTCTAATAACTAATAAATGGTGAATATGCTAAACTATTTACTACCAATTGGGCAAGTGACCATATCCTGTTGAATTCTACCAGATCTAATTTACCCTGCTTTCTCTATGCAGTAATAGACCCAAGAATTTTCTGATAGTAGAAAATCTATTTCACCATCTCTAGAAAAAGATATGCCATAAACAATGGCACATGGTACAAGGAAAAGCAGTATGATACAGGGGAAAGAGCCATGACTCTGGAATGATAGGCCCTATGTTTAAATCCAATTTCAGGTGTTCTCCTTCCTTAGTCTGGGACAGTCAGTTAACCTCTGGGGGCTTCTGTATTCCCATAATTAAAATGAAGTAGTTGGACTAGATAACTTCTCAGATTTCTTCCAGCTCTATAATAATGATCCTATGGAACATACTTAGCAACACAAGTCAATGTCCAGCGACTTTTGTCGTCAAGAAGTTTTGCATAGCTAAGCAAAAGCAAATACTTTATTAGGAATCTATTTTCTATATCCTAGAATTTTCCAGAACAAAGTATTGATTTGGGATGAGTAGGAAAATCAATTAGAGTTGGAAGCAGATGCTAATGAGAATCAGGTAACATTGCTTTACTCTTAGCATTAGCTATTTTATAAATTTTATGGGATGGAGAACTGACCTTATATTATCACACAGTTGTATGTAGAATTCAAAAAAGGATGATGATTTCTACACCATTGTTTTAGAATGTGGTCGAAAGTTCTTGAGCGCTCTGAACTTGGGATTTCTTCTCTTGGGTTCCCCACAAGTTTGAAGAGTGTACCTAAGGTGCTATGCATAAAATTCATAAAAAATAGTTTCACCTAATAAATCCAAGTAAATAATGCACTGTTTTTATTGTTGGTTTTTTTTATAATAAATGTTTTAGTTTTTCAGTTCATTTGACCTGTGTTGATATGTGTTGACAAAAATCAATACCAATGTAATCTGGTCCATTTGCTTATCTCTTTTTGTTCTTGAGATTCTATAAAATTGGATCAACCTTTGCCCCTCATCCTTTTGAATTCCCATTATAACTGATACCTCCCTCTTTCACAAGGTGTAATGGTAATATAATTTTGAATTTGAAGATCCCTTTGTGTTGGCAAAAGTAGCAGGTACTTAGCACTTAGTAACTGATCAAGCCTCTGTTGGGGAAAAAGAAGGTATGAACTCCTGTCTCCTGTTACTGATGTAACAGGAATAGGTTGGCTGAAACAGGAAGCTGATGCTGTGTGTATATAAGGAAAAGCCCCAGAGAGGCACAGTCAGAATTTCCTAGAACCAGGATCTGGTGTCAGAGCAGCTACAGAGGAGAGAATGGAGAATTGAGCCAGAATTTCCTGAGAACTTGTGGTGGTGGAGCTTCTTCTGAACAGGAGCCAGGAGCTCAGGAACCCAGGTGACAGAGGAGTCCAGGAACAAGGAGCCTAGGTGACTGAGGAAGCATGACTGGGGTGCTAAGACTTTGTTTGTGGCTTGGTTGAGCTTTGAATTCCCTGGAGCAGAAATGGTGAGGAATCTGACATGGACCAGACCCTGTGAATTTCAGTGTGGAGCAGGACCTACCCAGAGAGTTGGACAAGTAACTGGGAGCTGTCTGCCATTGAACCAAGATGACAGTCTGGTGAATCCAGGTAGAAACTGGGACCATGGAAGGCGATCCAGGGAATCTGAGAACAGGCCACAAGTTAAGATGAAAAGACCTCTCCCTGGGTACTGAGTAAAGATGAAATTGTAGGGGTGGAGGGATTCGTGTATGATACTTAGCAATTCATTGATGAACAAGTGACTGATTTAGTTAAAGACTTTCCCTAAGAGTGGAAGACTTTGCTGAATAAGTGACTGATTGAGTTAACTTAAGAGTACCCTATTTGTGAAAGACTTTGCCCCATGAGTGGAAGACTTTAACTATTGTACTTTGAAGGGTTGTAATATTGTGAATGCTGTACACCTTGATTTTCTGTGAAATTTTTGCTTTGATTTGTTATGGAATAAATAGAGTGATCACAATACTGTGTAATTAGAACCTTAAAAGCTGTTCACAGTAGCATTCTTCTGAAAAGCTGCTTGGCATTACACAAGGTAAAACTTTTTTTTTTTATACTACTCAGCAACTAGCTCTTAGCCCATCTCCATACCATGTCTATCCATGGCATACCTCTTTGGTGTTGAGAAGTATAGTTTTGCCTTGGCTTTTATTTGACTAGTGCTACCCACTGGCGAAGTATTTGTAATGTTTTGGAGCTAGAATCTTTGGAAATAAAATAAAAGGTTTTATATAACATCTTTAAAACTTTTTTTATTATAAATGAGTGGTTTTGGATTAGAAGCACATTTTCCTCAAAATCCAAAGCCACTTCTTTTCCCTACTATAAAAAATCGTTGAGAGAAACTTTGAAAATATATAGTTTCTTTATCCATCATTATCTAATATTATACCTAAATATATTTCAGAAAGAGAGGTTTTAATATGCCAACAGAGAAGGAGATTCTGTAACAGAAATGTAATAAATACCCATGATGTTAGTGGTCCTTTTGACTGGCTTGGAGGTGTATCTGAAAATGTATACAATATTTTGTTCCTATAGTCTTCCTTCCCAGTGGAGAAGTTATATAATATTATCTATTATCATTATTGATTTTTTTAATTAATCAGGGTTTAGTTTCCTTTTAGCTATTTTGTTGGAGCCATTGCGGCTCGGTTCTGCTTCTTATTATCTGTATCACGTCATGCAAATATTTCCATATTTCTCTGAATTTATTTCTTATTGACTAATATTTGATTACATGTGTATGCCAATTTTTGTTTAGCCTTTCCCCAATTAGTGGACATTCATATTATAGTCAATTCTTTTGGACCAATAAATATTATTTGAATATTTTTATATGTTAGACATTTTTTTCTGCCTATGATCTCCTTAGAATATATTTCTAGTAATGGAATTACTGGGTCAAAGTTTCTGAACAATTTTCTCACTTTTCTTACATAATTACAAATTATTTTCTAGCACTGTTAGACCAACAGTGTTAGCACACCTATCTCCTTCCAACCCCTCCAACACTGTTTCTTTTTTTTTTTTCTGGTCATTGTTAGTTTGCAGGTTTTGAAGTAAAATTTTGTCATTATTATAATTTGCATTTCTCTCATTTTTAGTGATCTGGAATATGTTTTCAAATGACTGTTGATAGGTCATGATGCTTCTTTGGAAAACTGTTCATATCCTTTAGAGAATGTCTTCTCCAATTAGAGTTATCCCATAAATGAACTGCAGATCAAAGCTTCAAAGAGAAATGAATTATGTTGGGTAACATAGATAGTTAGCCAACCAAAGACTATGGTAGGGTTGTGTCTAGTCTGTATCTGGCATTATGATTGCTTTCAGGTGGAGATAAATGAGAACTATCAGCCAAAGCCCCTGCCTTCAGGTAACTTTCAAACAAATTAAAAATTAAAAAATTATACATGTGGATTAGAAAACAATTCAGGCTGTTATATCAAGTATGGCTGTTATGCCAAGCTATAGGAGTTCAGAGAAGATAGATGGCCATTTGAGATAAAGTAATCAAGAAAGGCTTCATTGATGAGATGTAACTAGAAAATATAGGTAGGATTAAAAGCATTCATCATATGGTCAAGTAGAACAATTAAAGTCTTGTTGAACATGCTGCATTTACCAGCAAAGAAGCTGTTTTGCTAATACTTGTACAATATTTTATTCTCAAAAGGGACATCAGTGTGGTCAGTTAACAGATATTTGAATTTAAAGCATTTTAGAACTGGTAGCCATTCTAGAAACCCCAAGAACCAACCTTGATTTGCATGACAAGTTGAAAGTGCCAGCATTTGCAAAAAGACATCTTTTTGACTTGCATTTTCAGTACACATGAAGAATAAGTTGCAAAAAGGAATAAATATGACATCTAACAACATAAAGAGTCCCTTCTATTACTTCCAGTTTGTGGGAGATGATTCAGATTTTTGTATAGAGTCAGGATTGAGGAATGAATAGAGTTTCACTATCCTCTGAAGACAATAAACTCAAATTTGCAAAACTCAGATTGAGAAAGTCAAAGGCAAATTTGCAGATAAGCAATCTAGTAGAAGGAAAAAAAGTCTGAATAAAAGCTATGCTCTCTAAAATGACAATACACTTGTAGAAGATAAGAAAACAGACCAGAAATTTCAGACAATTGTCCCTAGCACTCCTTAATTCTCTGATCTCTTAGATGATGGCACTGAAAACAGATGAGGTTGGGTGACTTGTACTAAGTCACAAAGTCGGTAATGGCAGGACTGGCCCAGAATCCTGATCATGTGACACCTTATCCAGTGCTATTTCAACCATGACTCATTTCCCTTAGACTACGATAACTGAAAAGTGCTATCTATCATATTTTAAGGTGACAGACAGTCTGGACTAAATATATTTTTTTCCTTTTAATCCAGTACCAATCCAGAGTTCATTACTTGTCAGTCATCTGTGACACTGGCAGGCAGGATTAATGGAAATTGTGAGTGCAAAGAAATCCAGTGATTTTAAGTTTTAACAGATGAAAGATTCTTTTACATTTTAAAAAGTTCTCTTTTTTTCCCCTGGAGATAGTAGAATCTCATGCTGTTCACACAAATGCACAGCTGCACTCCAAGTACATCTTCAGAGAAAACTTTCTCCAGTTGCACAAGTAGCAACACAAGTCTCCAAAGAATTCCTAATCCCTTTATTAACACTCAACTTAACTTGGTCCTGATGCAGTGGGAAAAGAAGAGGGTAACAAAAATAACATCTTTTACTCAAATAACAATTTGACATTTTCAAAGAAATTTTCTCAAAATTTCTTCACAACATAGGTAGTACAAGTATTATATATGAGAAAAAATAGCGTCAGAGACTTCAAAAAGCCTTCTGGTGGTCGCAGAGCTGGTTAATGTTAGAGAAATATTGCTCTGGTGTTACAAGACACTCAGTTGTAAGAAGATATTTCTTTTTCGGATGGGACTTGGACTGTCCCTCATGCAGAGTCCTCACTCTGAATTGCAATTTGTAATTTCTAGGGACAGCATGCAGGTGCTTGAAAATTAGTCTCTCAGAAAAGACAGACTGGGAAAAAGAACTGAGAGTAATGTATTTTTCTTCCTCCTCAGTAGGAGGCTATAGTAAAGCAGAAGCAGGGATAGGGAGTAGGACAGAATACCAGTGGCCATCAGGTATCTTGCAGTACATATACCCTGACTAGGTTATCTCTTAATGGAGACAATAATTTGGACTGAAGAAGAGGGACAACTATCACTTTAAAAACTGAGGAAGGCTCCAAAAAGGTTTTATTCTCTCCAACTCACCCTTCCCCATTCCTGTATGCAACAGGTATCCTCGTGGAATTTTCTCAAAAATTTTTTAAACTATTTCTTTAACATGCTTTTGCTACACACAAAAAAATTGTCAACTAGGAATATATTTTACTGCATTTATTTATTTCAAGCCCAGAAAAGAGAAAAATGGAGCACACCAGTGATTACCTTGGAGTCAACTAGTTGGCCTAGTGGATAAATTGCTGGGCCTAGAAATCAGAAAGACCTAATTCAAATCCAGCCTCAGAAACCTACTAGCTGTGTGAACCTGGACAATTCACTTAACTTCTATTTGTCTTAACCCACTGGAGAAGGAAGTAGCAAACTATTCCAGTATCTTTTCTAGGAAAATGCTGTGGATAGTATTGACATGTTATGGTCCATGGGGTCAAAAAGAGTCAGAAGCAACTGAATGACTAAACGACAACAGTGACTACCTTGAATACAAAGGCTTTTTACCAAAAATTGACATTTTTGTCCAAAATGCCAGGGTAACTTGCTAGAAGGTTCTCTAGTTAAAGGTATGTTGAAAACCTCATGTCTGTGATTTTATTAATAACCCTTGATTATCTTCCCAAAAGGCAGAATTTGAACTAGATCTGGGGCTTTCCTTTATTGCATAGACTAAATGAACTCTTTGTTGAAGTTATTCTAGGTCAATTAGCAGTGGGAAGTCATTCTGTTAAAATCTCTAGTCCCTGAAGGAGGAATGGGAGCAAGCAAGTGTGGACCAAGGAAAATTCATGAAATGGGGTTGCCTAAGATGAGGAGATCAGGATGGTTGGAAAGAATAGTGAGTTCCATTTATTAGCTCAGAGAAGAGTAAGCAAGTGAGTTTTCTCTCATATTTAGTTTCACTGTCCACCCCAGTCTATAAAACATTGCTACATAGTGGTACATGCTGGTTACCTTAGATTTAAATGCCAATTCTTTTTAATATTCCAGTGACATTAACTCAAACTATGTAGACTGAGGTATAATTTTAGGGGGCTAAAGCAGCACAAAATCCCTTAAAAATGAGTAAAACTGACTTCTGGGTAGAGTAAGCAGTAAATTAATGTAGCTCTCCCATATTCACCTCCAAACAACCATAAAATAGTGCTCCAGAATAAATCCTGGAACAGCAGAGCCAAAGCAAAGATGGAAGAGCAGTCTTTTAACCTGGGAGACTTGGAGGATCAGCAAGAAAGGTCTGTATCACTCAGGTAAAAGGGAGTACATTCCAGGACAGGAAGCATCCCAGCAAGTCAGCAGCAAGCCCCACCTCAACAAACCAGCAGGAGATCCTGAGCCCCCGTGTGATAGAACAGACAAATGCCAATGCCAATACCCTCCGTGTATCTTAGCATAACCAGGGTAACAGGAAGACTCCAGCTCAGAGAACCACCTTGTGCTACAGTGTAGCCCTAGAAGGGTTGATGTGTCTTCCAGCTGCTGGACCTCCAAGAGCTTCAGTGTAACCATGGAACAACATAGAAAAGTTCCACTGGCATTATCACATGCCAGACACCACTATTAGGACCCAGCTAAGCACCAAATAAACTGCCAGACCCCTATGGCCTCCAGTAAGGCCAGACATCCCCATAACCCCCTAAACACAGCACCAGACACAAGCGTTCTCCATGAGCCTCAGGGCAAAATCACTACAGTACCAGGTAAATAGCCACAACCTATGGCCATTGGCACAAGAAGCCTGAGACAGTGCCCCCTCCATTCCAGGACCAGAGCTTAAATTTAAAAGGAAGGAAAAAGGTCCCCAAAAAGATGAATAAAAACCAGCCACAAAATAAGAATCAGATAATAGAAAGTTATTATGGGGACAGCAAAGACCAAGACACTAACTCAGAAGAGGACAACAATGTCCAAATACCTACGGCAAAAGCCCAAAGAAAAAAAGGGAAGTGGTCTCAGGTCCAGAGACAACTCAGGGAAGAGCTAAGAAAGGAGCTTAAAAATCACATAAGAGAAGCAGAAGAAAAATTGGGAAAAGAAGTGAGAGTGATACAAGAGAATTATAAAAAAAAATGCTCAACAGCTTGGAAAAAGAAAACAGCTGCTTAAAAAGTAGAAGTGGCCAAATGGAAAAGGAGAAACATACATCCACTGAAAGAAACAACTCCTTAAAGAGTGAAATTGGACAAATGGAAAAGAAAGTACAAAGGCTAATTGAGGAATGTTAGAATTGGGCAAGTGGAAGCTGATGACTCTATGAGACATCAAGGATCAATCAAACAAAGTCAAAAGAATGAAAAAATGGAAGAAAATATAATATATCTCATGGGAAAAACAATTGACCAGGAAAATAGATCCAGAAGAGACAATTTCAGAATCACTGGACTACCTGAAAGCCATAATCCCAAGGAGGGCCTGGACAACATATTTCAAGAGATTATCATGGAAAACTTGATATCCTAGAATCAGAGGGCAAAAGGCAGTGAAAGAATCTGCCAATAACCTCAGGAAAGAGATACCAAAAGAAAAATTCCAAGAAACATTATAGCCAAATTTCAGAACTATCGGGTCAAGGAAAAATACTGCAAGTAGCAAAAAAGAAGCAATTCAAATATCAGGGAGCCACAATCAGGATTACATAAGATTTAGCAGCTGTAACATTAAAGATCAGATGTCATAAAACATGATTGCCCAGAAGGCAAAGGAGCTAGGACTACAATCAAGAATCACTTACCTAGCAAAATTAAGCATGATACATCAAGGGGAAAAAATGATCATTCAATGAAGTAGAAGAATTTCAAACTTTCATAAGAAGACCAGAATTAAAACAAAAAAATTGATCTCAAATATCAACACCCAAGAGAAGTATAAACAGTCTTGTTGCCTCATTGACTTTCCTGCCATACGTGTGACAAGTGGTTGGTGAGTATAAAAGAATATTATCATGTGATGAGAAACAGCATAATGAACACAAAGAAGCATAGGAAAACTTATATAAACTAATGAAAAGTGAAGTAATCTGAGCTAAGGAAACTGCATAAGATAATGACTACATCAATGTAAGTGGAAAGAACAACCACAAAATAAATGCCAATGAATGTTACAAAAATTATTGTCCTAAAGAAGATATATGAGAAAACATCTTCCTTTACTCCTTTACAGAAGTAGGTATCCACAGTGTGGAACATTGCATACACACATACACAAACATGTGTGTACATGTGTGTGTCCGTGTGTGATATATACACATGTATGTGTATGTATTTGTATGTGTGTATTTTGGGCAAAGCTTTTCATTTTGTGATGGTAGATACCTAGGAGTGGTAACAGATGTTAGTCTCATACATATGAAAACATAAATGTCACAGACAGTACTTTGCTTGGGGGGAGGGGGAAGAGTAGAGGGATGTGTGTGTCTGTGTGTGTGTGTGTGAGAGAGAGAGACAGACAGACAGAGACAGAGGGAGAGAGGGAAGGAGGGAGGGATGGAAAGGACACAGAACTGAATCAATACCCAAAGGGAAAAAAATAGCTTTAAAAAATAAAATTGGGATGGGGACAAAGAATTTTCTAATTCACACCTTAGCCCTCTTGAATCTTGTCTTGTTAACAGTTTCCAATTAGCAAATCTTTGCTTCACTTCCTCATCTAGTTTCTTTATATATAGCTACTGTGTATCTGTACATGTATACATAAACATACCTTAGATAGTGTGGAGACATTACATTATTTAAAGAATTAAGGAAATGTATCCTTTAACTTTTGTACTATGGTGCTGATTGGTTTAGTATGTTTAACCAGGGTTTCTTTGCCCCTCCATATTGAGGATGACGATGACTATGATGATGATGATGACCACTAGCACTTATATAGTATGACAAGGTTTATAAAGCACTTTGCATAGGTAACGTCATGTGAGACTTGTCCATTTACTTTAGCACTCTATGCATATCTTTTGGTGAATTTACACTGCTGTAGTCAATGTGTATATGGTTCTTTTGACTCTGCTTTCTTCACCCTCCACTACTTCACACAAACCTTCTCAAATTTATCTGCTTCCTATTTTCCATTTCATTTCAGTAATATACCCTTACAATCATATGTCATTATTTGTCCAACCATACCCCATTCATCAGGCATATATTTTGTTGCCAGTTTTTAAAATTACAAATAATGATTCTTGAATAGTTTTATAATTTTTTTTGTTATTGTTGCTAGTTACTTCTTAGGGGTATAATCACTGTAGTCATTGTGTTAAAGAGTAGGAATTTGAGTAAAATTTCTTATATAATCCAAATTGTTTTCTAGACGGATTGAATCAATCTATAAATCTACTAGCAGTAAATTAGAATGTATATTTTCCCACAAACACACAATAAATAGTTTTTCCTATCCTTAATCACATTTTCTAGATGGATAAGTGTGGGGTAGTAAATCTTAAGACTTGTAATTTGCATTTCTCTGTTTATTAGTGATTTTGACACTACAAGAAAATTATTGAATTTTATTTCTTTTTTTAGAAAAAACTTCATTAATATCCTTTTGGCAATTTGTCTACTAGAGAATGGTACTTAATCTTATCTATTTGTTTTAATTCACTATATGATCATTCTCCAGTTGTGAACTTCTTATCCCTAATTTTGGAAACTAAAACCTCTTATTATTCTCTTATTTTATGGTGGTAATTATTATATTTAAGTAACTCATCCATTTGGAGATTAGAATTTGGAGGTCAGAAAAAGTGATACAAGGAAAATTCTCAGGGTGTCTCTGAAAAATCTATGATTGTGAGACATGGGAGGCACTGGCATAGGACCATCAAACATAGTGTGCTCACATAAAAGAAAGCACCGTGCCTTATGAGCCCAGCAGAATTGTGGTAGCTCAAAAACGACAACCACAACAACAAAGTGAGATGACCATATTTAGAGACATCTCCATCCCAAATATTCAGAGACCTGTGGCAGAGCCTTCTGAGCTTATATTGGTATGATCAGCCAGTAAGACACACTGTACTTGGACCCCAACATCACAATATCATTATGGTCCTCTTCAAGTACAAAGGAGTAAATTGAGTTAAGGCTTGGTCTTTGAGAAAGAAATCTGGTCTAGTAACCCCAAGTTAACTAGGTAGATTTGGCCATCCAAATTTACCTTCATTTGTGCAGAACACCATCAGATGAGGGCAAGGGAGGGGAAAGGAGGGGAGGAAAAGAATCCAATGTGTCTGAATGGGGACCCAGCTGTCCAGTTCCAGTTGGACAACTTGACAACTCAGTACCTCCCCCCTTCCTCCTCCTCTCCCTAACAACCCACTCTGGATCCCATGTATTGGACAATAGGTCCCTACCAAAGCATTACTTAAAGGTTATTTTTGGACCCTCCTGACTCAGAGTGAATGTAAATAGTAACTGTTTCTCTTTTGGCCAGTAACCCTGAGGGTCTTCCACTCCTAGCTGATTCTTTATTTTTTTTTTTTTTGCTTTTTGGAGGGCAATTGGGGTTGAGTGACTTGCCCAAGGTCACATGGCTAGTAAATGTGTCAAGTGTCTGAGTTCAGATTTGAAAACTCAGGTCGTCCTGACTCCAGGGCCAGTGCTCTATTCACTGCATCACCTAGCCACCCCATACATTTTTTTTTTTATTAAAAGGGCCATCCCTTGGCTCACTTCTTAAAGAGGCCTATTCAGTGAATGGGCATTGCCTCAAAGTGAGAGCTTGTATCTAGGACAAGTAGTACAGAAGAAGAGTCCTTCAGATCAAAGTTTTAAGACAAATTCAGATAATCAAGTTTATTTTGTTGTTGTTGTTTTTTTTTTTTGGTGGGGAAAGGTATGGAAGACCCTGAGAAGAGACTTCAGACCTCAGGACACAAGGTTCCATAGAAAGAGTGTAGGGTCACCATGGCTGTGGGGACAGAGGAAGCCCGGGGAGGATGATAGTGAAGTAGGGAGCTTAGAGATAATTCCCCTCTGGTATTACAACCAGTGGGGTTGATAATACCATCTGATGCTCTTCTAGCCCTACGATTATTAATCACTAGGTGCTAGGGGTCACTTGTTCCTCTCTGTGAAAGTAGAATGAGTGCTATCAGTGTGTTCTTCTGGGAAAAAGCCTAGATCCCCCAAATTAGTTATGATCCCTAAGCAAATATTTCTACTATGCCAACTGAACATTACACTCAAAAGAGTAATAAAATGTACTCTTCTGGTTCCCTGAAAATGACAAATGAATGGTTTTCTATGTTGTACATTTATCCAACTGCAAATGTATTGGTTTTGAATCCCAATCATAGAGACTGCACCTTCACTTAATTTCTAATAAATGCATAATTTAACACCTATAACTGAAGCTCTTTGCATATCTGTAGACCCTCCAAAATGATTAATTGAAGTAGCAAGAATATTAGATGCATAATTGTGATTTTTTATGGTGAATTCCCAAAATCGCAGTAAATGCTATATTTTATATCCTTTATAGTAAATAGATTTGTCTATTGAAGTGGTACTTTTTATGTCCAGGAAAAATAAAATCTATTCTATTCAAGAAATCAATTCCTTAAGTAACTTTGAAAATTTGATTATTAGGTGTGGTTTTTTTGTTATTGTTGGTTTTATTTGCTTATTTATTTGGTTATATTTGGTTCACAAAAGCCAAAAGGAACACAACATTCTGTAAAGGTCTAAAAACAGGAAATATGTTTGCATATACCCACTTTAGCCAGATTAAAATGAGGAAAATAGGATGATACTTTCCAAATAAAAGCCTTTAGAGGGGCTTCCATTCATTTATTGAAGTAAACCAGCCTATACTGCATTATATACCTTACTCAATCTAAAGAAAAACACTAACCTGCACAAGATTGCAGTAATATAATTTGCATAGTTGAAGAAGGGATCTTCAAAAGGCTTAGATTTAGTGGCACAATAAACAACAATGAAAATTATACTAGGAATACTAAAGTCATCTCAATTTATCTGTGCTTTAACTTAACGATGAGATTATTGCAGTGCTCTTCTAGCTGAATTTTAACTTTCAATCATTCCTACATCTAATCAATTTCATACACACACAGTAGGATAGAGAGCAAGAAAGAGAGCATGAGCTAATAGAGAAGCCAATTTTGGCTCAATACAAATATAGCCCTCGCTCCAAACTAAAATATTGCAGGTTAGGTACCCAGGTCAGTAACTACCTCCAGGGTCAAGGCAATCCATCTGTCTGAGTTCTAAAGAGCCCTCATGGCTGAATTTATCATTAATAGTCAGCTAGTAAATATAATTGGCTCAAAGCAAAGACATTTACCAAGATGGCATCAAAAGAACAATAGTAACAAAACATCCTGATTGGAAATATGAGAACATACTTTAGAGTACACTAGGAAAAAGGTATTTTTGTGTATATACTTATACATATATCTATGGTATATATGGGGAGAGAAACAAAGAGAGAAAGAGAAAGAGACAGAGACAGAGAGACAGACAGAGAGAGAGAGAAAGAGAGAGAGAGAGAGAGAGACAGACAGACAGACAGACAGACAGACAGACAGAGAAAGAGAGAGAGAGAGAAAGTGGTTAAGGAAATACACAGTTCTAGCACTGAAGGGCTCTGTGATAACTTTTCCTTTTTGTAGTGTCCTCACAATGTTCTCCTTGGAGAATCCTTGTCTAATCTGTTTACCTGAGCTACTCTTTTATATTTTTTTATTAATAGCAATTAAAAACATAATACTTCATAATATAATTTGGGATCTAGAAGTGCTACTTCCCCTTTATTCCTACTTTTTTTTTCATTATTTCCCTTGATATTCTAGATCTTTTGTTCTTCCAAATAAATTTTAGTATTATTTTGTCTATCTCTGTAAAGTATACTTTTGGCAATGTGATTGGTATGAGAACAACTTGAAAATTCATTTTAATAGAGTTATCAGTTTTGATATATTGGCATGGCAGATGCCTGAGAAATGGATATCCCTCTAGTTATTTAGATTGTTCTTTATTTCTTTAAGCAGCACTTAGAAATTGTTTCTACACATTGCTCTTTTTCTGATTGGCTGTTTCATCCCAGAAGCTCTACTTTTAAGGATACTCAGACCATCTATGTCTTCATTGGCTGCTCTCCTGACTCTCTGGATTTTTTCTACCATATCTCCATCCTGAGTACCTGTACGATTTGGTGTCAAAAAATTGGTATCACAATTCAGGAAGTATACAGTGGCATATTTTTTCCATTTAGATCTATCCATTTAGATATTTAGATCTATTCATTACCATTTAGATCTTTGTGGAGGCAAACAAAATTTACAATAACATAACAAAACAAAAAGCTATCATTTGTTCTGATCATTCTTATTCACTATCATCCTATATCTCCCCCTCCACTCCCTTCTGATTTAAACCCCTTGAGAAAGCTATCTTCACTAGGTACCCCCAACCTCTCTTTTACTTGCTTCTAAACCACATGTCTATCTTCTCACCTTACCACTCAGTTGAAACTTCTCTTTCCAAAGTTACTATTGACCTATTTACTACAAAATTTAATGAATTTTTAAGTGTAATCCTCATCTTTTTTTTAAAACTCTGTGAAAGCCTTTGCCATTATCACCTTATTATCCTGGATACTCTTTATTCCCTAGGTTTTTTGTGACATTGTCCCTCCTAATTCTCCTTCCATATATTTCACCATTCTTTCTCTGTCTCCTTGGATGGATCTTTATCCAGGTCATATAAACTAACTCTGGATATTACCCAAGGCTCCACCTTGATCCCTCTTTCTTATAAGTTATACTATACCACTTGATCTCATTGGCTCTCATGAGTTCAGCTATTATCTCTATATAAATGATTCCCATTTCCCTTTATCCTCTCTTCTGATTGCTTGTCTTGAATCACCAAACATCTTTTGGAAATCTTGAATTGAATGTTCCATAGGTACCTCTAACTCAAGATGTGTAAGACAGAATGGCTGTAATTATCTTTGCTCCTGACTATAATTATCTCTCCCCTCCCCTTCACAATTTTACCATGACTGTTAAAGGTACTCCCAATCTCCCATCACCCAAGCTCAGAACTTTGGCTTCCTCCTTGATTTTCTAGTTTCACTTGCCATATGTAACCAATCTGTTGTTGTCTTCTTGTTGCTAACTATATATCACCTCTCATTTATGTCCCTGTTTTCAAACTCACAAAGTTACCCCTCTGGCATAGGCTCTTAGCACCTGATATTTAGACTACAGCAATAGTTTTATGGTTGGTTTCCTGGCTTTAAGTCTCTCTGCATTCCAATCTGTCCTCTAATAGTTTCCTAAAGCATCAGTATTGGGACAAACAAACAAAAACACATTAAAATGCTAAGCCATTTTCCTAGAATATTTTACTTAAATTCATTAAGGGTAGGTTCCAGAGTCAGGGAGGTTATGATCAGACCACAACTTCAGTATGAGAGAGAGTATGTTATAATAACAATATTAATAGCTAACATTCATATGCTGCTGTAAGGTTTTCCAAATGCTCCACATATATCTCATTGGATTTGACCTTCACAATAACCCACTATTATAGGTGCTATTACCATTCACATTTTACAGCTATGACGACTGAAGCTATTAATTGGTTTATCCTTGAACACATTGCTAGTGACCGGGGCAGGTTTTGATCTCAATACTTTCTGTCTCCGAGTCTGGTGTTTTTCACTCTACCTCCTAGATATCTAGAGGTTTCTGTATAATGAAGAAAACACTGTAATTTTTATTAGAGAACCTGGGTTTGCATACTGGATCTGCCACTTATGGTGTGACTTTGAGCTTAACCTTCCCAGGATTCAGTTTCCTCATGTATAAAATTAGGGTTTTGCTACAAAGACCTTTCGAGATTGTATGTAGCATTGATTTTTTTTAATCCTGTTATGTTTAATTCTTGGTGACACATTTTGGAAAAAACAAAATAAAGTGGGTCCAGAGGACACCTGGAATACTGAGAATTAAAACCATACATGCTGTACTAGGATTGGTTAAAAGACTTCAAGATACTTATCTTAGAGAAGAAAAGGCTTTGGGGATTGGGTGGTAAGGAGAGCATGAGAATTTGTTAAGGCCTATTAGGTATAAGAAATATTATACTTGTTATGCTAGGTATGAAAGGAAAGAACTACCATTGAATAGAAATTATAGGCAGGTATATTAGGGCTTATATAACAAAAAAAAATTCATTATGATTAGAGTTTTCCAGAAATGGTATGGGCTGCCTAAGGCAGTAATAAGCTTCTGGGCACAGAATTCTTTTATGTTCCTTACATTCTTTTAGTGAAGGCTAGTGAATCTTTTATTGATAAAGTGGTAAAAAAACAGATTCATGATTTGGGTATAGGTTGAAAAAGAGGTTCATGGTAATTCTGCAATACTGTGATTTTTATAACCTTTGATTTCTCACTTTGAAAGATTATTTCTTTGGTCCTAAAATATTAAAAAAAAATCACTAAAACATGACAGTCTTTGGTTGCACAAATACAACTTTAGGCAGACGTGACAATTAAAGTATATATGTGGGAGGAGGAAGTGGGATCTACTACACAAGCCATTACATCAAAGCCTTTGTTTCAAAACCTTTGTTTCTGAAATGTCTAATGTTTTCTGCACAAATATATCTGCTGTATGGCTTATACTGATTCATTCTTGGTCAGTCTTCCTTTCTGCCCTTAGTTCTATAGAGATAAGTAATAATGGCATAAAAGACAGGAAAACAAAAGTTTTTGGATAATAGAGCCATTAGAAACACACTTGAAGACTAGAAAAACATTTAAAGTCTTACAAGAGTAGGAATAAAAAGCACGATCCATTTACTCACTGATAGCCATTTATTATGCAAGTACTATGTACAAAGTCAGATAGTAAGTTTTAAGTTTTCCCAAGACTCCTAAAACCTTTGTATTTTATGAACCATATTAAGAATTCCTCTAAAAAAAGAAAACATTTTTTAAAAAAGAATTACTCTCGTATAAGATAATTTTTCCTAGTTACAATGACAGTATAGGGCAAATTTATTCCTATTTTCCTGTATTCCAATGTATCTTTAGTTTTAGTTTTTTTTTTCTCAATGGACCATTCATATCATATTTCCATGGATCTATGATCTCAAGGATTAGATGCTCCATCACATGATCTAGAATCAAATATATCCATTCCTGCCCAATATGTGACACTTATCCATATCTTCTCTTAAATCTGCCATGGATAAGGGAGGGAGGATGACAG
This sequence comes from Petaurus breviceps papuanus, assembly GCF_028583685.1. NCBI lineage: Eukaryota > Metazoa > Chordata > Mammalia > Diprotodontia > Petauridae > Petaurus > Petaurus breviceps. The sequence goes on from NW_027186523.1 coordinate 24,496,294, forward strand.
TGTTAAAACTGGGGAAAGGAGGGCGGCTATATGATGCAGTGCATATTGCACCAGCCATGGATTCAGGAGGACCTGAGTTCAAATCTGGCCTCAGACACTTAACACTTACTAACCGTGTGGCCTTGGGCAAGTCACTTAACCCCAATTGCCCCATGCTCCCCCCTCCAAAAAGCAAAACAAACATGGGAATGGGTAAAGAAAAGGAGAGTTCCACTCAGCATAAGAAGAAAGTTCTCTTGAAATTATGAGTATACAAATGGTGCACAGCTGTTACCTCTTGGTTCTGTCGCAACTTTTTTTTATTGTCATACAGTTCTCTGATGACATCTTTTCCACTGTTGCCTCATTTTTCACCTGTTACAGCCCACTCAGATTCACTAACCATCTCTACATTTAAATTTTAGTGATCCAGAAATTAAATTCTTGGGGTAATGTAGTGATTGATCTATGTCCTACAGCTATACAACAGTAATGAAAGTATATTGACATGTAAAAAATGGTAATTTGTTTATTAGGGTCATACAAGAAAACAAAACAAAAAAATTACCCAATTTCCTAAAGGCAATCAAGCCCATTGTCTTCTTGTCAAATTCTGGGACTACCTCATTGTACATTTTCAGCATCTATCCAAGATTTATGTCTGTATATTATACAAGATTGTATAAATTGTGCATCCAACTCCATGTCATAGTCTGAAGTAGGCTTCAACTGTTTGGTTTTTTTCTGTGGATAATTGTCAAATTCTTTGGAATGATTATGGAATGATTTTGTTCTGGAACATAATGCAGAGTCCAATATCATCTCTGAATGGGGGCATTTAAAAGGCTTCCTCAGACATAGCATCTAGGAAGTAGGTCTTCTATCTGGACTCTTCACTGGACCTTCTCCATGATACCAATAAAGATCTTGATTGAGGACACAAGGTATGTCTCAGCTGATGGTAATAATCAGAATGAGTGAATTAAGCTCTCTGTTGTTAAATCTGACAAGGAATCTTATGTGATTTTGATGTGTTGGCATATTGTCAGAGGAGAGTCACTACAAAGTAGTAGATTGTTCTACCATATCAAATGTGCTTTTCTATAGAATAAACACTAAATAAAATAGGATCTTATATTCTTTATGTCTTTTAATCAATCATGGGACCAAAAACATATTGTCTATAGAATATTGTTTAAGGAAGCTTATCTGTTCAGTTCTCATACCTTCATCAAGGACACCCTCTCTGGGCCTCACTATTATCATGTGTAAGACAAAATGGTTAGTTAGACTAGAAGCTTTCTAAGTTATCTTTCAATTTTGAATACTATGACTCTGTGATACTATGAACTACCTAGAACTCACCTCACCAGCTATGATTTTTAAATTTTTTAATAATTACAACTTTCATGTAACTTTCATTTTTAAATATTATCATTTCCTACTACTCAAAGATTAAGAAGATTTAAAAAGCATTCCAACAAAACTCACCAAAACACATTGACTGAATCTAACAATAAGTTCAGGCTTATACACTCATAGTCTTCTACCTCTTCAAAGACGAGAGGGTAGTCCATTTTCTCATTTTTTTCTTTAAGGACAAGCTTGTTCATTATAACTATGTTCATTTTCATTTCCTTTTTAGTGTTTTTATTATTTCCATTTATATTGTCATAGTCATTGCATATATTACATTCCTCAGTCAGCTTATTGGTTTTTCAGTTCATGTCTTCCCATTGTTTTCTGCATTGTTTATATTCACCATTTCTTAGATTGCAGTAAATTCCAACTATATTCTACCTTATACTTTCATAACTATATGGAAGCAATCATTATAATTCATTCTAAAACACTTTAACAACTTCCTCAGTAGTTCCTCTCACTGTGTGACCCAGGGCTAGTCATTTATCCTCTGTATGCCTCAGTTTCCTCATTTGTGAAATTGAGATAATAATAATACCTACCCCCAGGGTTGTTGTGAAGATCAAATAAGATGATGACTGTAAAGCACTTAGCACCATGACTGGTACATAGCTGGCACCATATAATTTATTTTTATTATTTGTTTTATTTTTTATTATTTTTTATTATTTTTAAAAGAGCCAAATCGATCACAATCCTTACTGTACCAATGCTAAATTCTACCTGCTCATCACTGTCTCTCATTATGTATTCTCACCATGTCCATCTAATCTTATTTTGTACCATTTTCTGAAATTTGCCTTTTCTAGTAGTTGATGCTAGTTGTGAGAACAAATCCCAAAATCAGAAAAAAAAAAAGTTTTAGGAAGAATTTTATTAGGTTATTTGGCAAAGGAGAGAGGTAGAAAGGGTGAAGCTCCTTCCTTAAGTCTTTGTGAGGTTTTATCATATAGAGTTCAGACAGGAGGGCAAGGACATTTTTCTGACTGCCCCCACATAGCCCACAGGCAGTTTCCAGAAAAGGGCAGTTATATATATATATATCAATTGGTAAATATAAACATTCACTCTAATCTAGGAAATCCAAAAGCACAAGCTCTGGGTATTCCCAAAACACTGCTGGAACTGACCCCAAACAAGCACTGTGTGGGGATTAGGGGTGGGTAGGGAATCAAAGCATTCCTTATAACTGTCCACTTCCCTTGAGCATCTCTAATCTCTACTGGAAACTTCTGGGTCACACAACTTTCTAGACACATAAAGTTAGGTTCAAACAATTTAATAATTGATAGGAATTCTGAAAACTATAATAAAATTTCCCATATTTGTCTATGTTCTTCTTTTTCTTTATCATTAGTTTTATTTTTATAGGCATGCAGGTGGCATAGTGGATAGAACACTGAACTTGGAGTCAGGAAGACCTGAGTTTGAATCCTGCCTCTGACCACTTACTATCTGTACAATCCTGGACAAGTTACTTAGCTTTTCTAAGCCAAGTGTCTTCATTTGTAAAATGAAGGCAATAATAGTACCTATGTCACAACATTGTTTTGAGGATCAAATGAGATAACACTATTAAAGGCCAGGTATTATTTGTACCACACAATTCATCCCTTAGTTATTATATTGTCCTATTTTGTGTGCTAATCTTTTCATGTCTGCTAGTCTTTTCTTCCTAAATAGATTATAAGCTCTTTGAGGGTACGGGACAAGTTATATTTTCTTTGTAAATACCACTTTTATCAGAGTGATAAGCCTAATACTTTCTGATAGCATGATGTGATCAGAGAACCTAACCATGCCTATAAAGAACAAAAAGGCTGACATATTATACAGAAGAAACTTTAAAAAAAAAACACCACTTATTGAATTAAATTGAATACTGGACCAAACCCAGGATCTATTCATTCTTTTACTGATTGAGTCATCAAAGGGGTTATTATAGAAAGTAGCCTACAGTAGCTTTTCTCAATGTCAATCTAAAACTTTAGGCACAATTCTCTTGATAAATTATTGTGATTATATTGTGCACAAATTTGAAACTTTCATAAAGTTGATTTTATGTCCATTGGTGCTAACATTTGGTTATTGAACCCAGTTTTGCAACTTCGGTGATAACATATGCATTTCAATTTCATTATGCTGGAAAAGTATTCTGAAGTTTATCCATATTGACATTTTTATTAAAGTATAGAATTTTCTCCTTACAGTTACTGTACAATACTTTCTTTTGCAAGGCTTAAAAAACAGTTACTGAGGGGTGGCCAGGTAGCACAGCGAGTAAGAGCACTGGCTCCAGTGTCAGGATGACCTGGAGATCGAATCCCGGGCTTGGACACTTAGTACCCACCCAGAAACACCTGGCTGTGTAACCTTGAGCAAGTTAATTAACCCCAACTGCTTAGGGGCAGCCAGGTGGCTCAGCGAGTAAAAGCACCAGCTCCAGTGTTGGGATGACGTGGAGATTGAATCCTGGGCTCAAACACTCAGTACCACACCCAGAAATAAAAAAAACAGTTACTGTTTAATATTTTTGATATTAGCCATAAAATAGTCCTAATCCTTCCTCATGCCAATTAAACTATAGCTATGTTTTATTTTTTTCCTGTGTTGTATCTGTGATAATCAGTAAAGCCATTGAAATTAAAGCTAAAATGCACACATTATATTAACAATAAAAGATACCATTTTTATGGTGCTTTATGGTTTACAAAGTGTTTTACACTTGGTATCTCATCTGATTCTTGCAAAAATCTTGTGAAATAGCTGCTATTATTAGCCTTATTTTACAAATGAGAAAGCTGAGGCTTAGAAAGAGGTCAAGGGACTTGCCTTGGATCACAGAGATAGATAATATCTAAGGCTGGATTTTAATTCAAATCCCTGACTCCAAGTCAAATGCTATATACCCATTATGCCAACTTGCTACCCCAAATCTCAGAGCTACCATGATACATTTTTAACTTTTTTTGGTATTTCAAATTTATAAAATAGACCCTAGAAAATGAAATGACAAAAATAGAAGAAAAAAATATTTCAGAATCTGAATTGTGACTATGAAGTAACAAGACAACACAGAACTTGGAGAATCTTCTCCTTACTCTATAGGCACATCTGTACATCATTCAAGACAAAATGATTACTAGCTTCCTACTTGATTTATATTTTTCTAGTTTGCAAAATTACATGCTATAATAGTGTTCATTATTACAGGAGCATAGTGGTGACAAAAATTGTACAGCTAGAAATTTCTGATTGGCTTTACCAATAGGGAAGATTTATCTGTCTGATGAGCTCAAATAAAGAATAAAAGAGACAACAACAACAGACATTAGCTAAGAATATCATCTCTGATTTAGAATAAGTATTCTACCTTTAAATGGGCATCCTTTCGTGTCTCTTCATTTGTAAAGTGAATGACATTATAGTTACATGTGTAAACCATTTTTAATGAACATATTCAAACATGCCTTTACTATTAAATACATGATCAAAGGATGAATACACAAGACATAATTGTTAATGACAAATATTGAATCCCACTTAATGGCTTTTCTATGTGACTTCATGCTGAATTTTTTAACCTATGTGTATTTTGTGTATGATTCCAGAGAACAAAATGAAACTGATTTTGAGAGAGTACCATGACCCTGAACATCTCAGATTTACTGTTAAAGAGTCTTGCCCTGTGGACACATTGGTCAGCATGATTGATCTCTAAAATAATTCAAAAGTAGTAATATTTCAAGATGCTCCTTATGCTTGGCCACTGTGTAATCCTAATTTATATCTGAAAATCTTGTGCTGGTCCCAATTTAGTACTAAATTGGAAGACTATGGAAGATCACTTGGTTTCTATTTGAATGCTGGTATTGTTTACTGGAGGAAGTAGACAAGGTAACCACAAGTTGTTCTAGGATATATGCCTAAATTTCTTTAAACCTCACAACATAAAGGTTTCTCCAGTCAAAGAGTTGATTAACTCAGTAAAGAAATTAATCAAATTCTGCAATCAACAAGTTGCCTAAATGCCAACAAAAACTGACGGCAGTTATCCATATTCGTGAAGTCTTATGATAATTTCTCCATATCTTTCCTATCAGTCACTGTGCCCTCCACATCTCATGTCACATTTCCCCACCATATCCCAGCACTATGCAAAAATAAGTGTGAAGAGTGTGTGACCCAGGCAGTTTCCATTGTGATGGTAAGGACTGAAAGTGTACCTGGAAGGCACATATGCTCAGAGCCCATTTTGTGTCACTTCTATATCCCCAGAAATATATTTTTGTCTCTTGTCTGTGAGAATACTTCAGTTACAAGAATTGAGAATAAAATGTGACTTGGGTTTCTTGGTATGAAAGTTCCTTTCCTATGAGAAGGATTAATGACAAATGATAAATATGGTGACATTTTACAGAAGTAATTGAGTTACCAATTCCTGATAACTATGTATAACTGTGATCTACAATGTAATCTAATTCATTTCAAGCATCTATCCATGACAGATATTGCATTTTCTTTACGTATGTTTTATGTATTACCTGTTTCAGCTAAAACACAAGTAATGGGAGAAATCAAGATTGCCCTGAAAAAGGAAATGAAAACAGATGGAGAACAGCTAATAGTTGAGATTCTTCAGTGCAGAAACATCACCTACAAATTTAAATCTCCTGATCATTTACCAGGTATCTATTTTATAAGAATTAAACAGGTCAATATATTCAAAAAGGACATTGATATGACAATATACATTTTGATGAAAACTAAAATTAGTTAAAACTTTAATGATTAGTTAAATTTAAATCAAATATATTGCTTTTGCTTACCTTTTTGATATTTTAAAGCATATAGACTGATATATACTAAGCATAAAAATCTATTTTCTGAGAAAATTAGAATAACTTACTCTAATACCTAAGTTGTCTGATGTAAATTGTAATGAGATTATAGGTTTCATGCAGAAATCAGGCAGGACTCAGTATAAAATTTTAATTCCTCAATTAGATAGTGGAAAGTTTATAGAGGTAGGTACTATAGTAGAAAGCAATCTGGACAGGGGGTCAAAAGAGATTAGAGACGAGATATTGCCCCTGACATTTACTAGTTGTGTGACCATGAACAAGTCATTTAAACTCTCAAAACCTGAGTTTCCTTATCAGTAAAGTGGGGTAGTGATGGTATTATTTGTCTCATAGGGATACTGTAAAGATCAAATAAGAAAATATATGTAAAGCACTTTTGCACAGCTTAAAGTACTATTTTAAAAAATGTTTCTTAGTATTATTGGTCAAATATGACAGCAATGGACATGTAACAAACTGACTTCTTATTGGCAGATTTGTATGTGAAGCTGTATGTGGTCAACATTTCTACTCAAAAAAGAGTGGTCAAGAAAAAGACAAGAGTGTGTAGGCATGATCGGGAGCCTTCATTCAATGAAATATTTAGGTTTAGCCTGAGTCCTGCTGGGCATTCTCTTCAGGTAATTCTCTACATATTCTTTAGTTTGTGTAGTAGATTTTTTTAAATCAAATGCTTTATTAACTTCTAGTTTACATCATTCATTCCTGCAAGATTTAGAGTTACAAATTTTCTCCCCATTTCTTCCCTACCCATGTCCCTGAAATAGCTATCCCACTGGATATCCCCTCCTCCAATTTGCTGTCTCATATATCTTCTCCCATACCCCCTCCGACTTGGGAGTAGGGCATGGTAGATTTCTATGCCCCAGTGCCTATATATCTTATTTCCCAGTTACATGTAAAATAATATTAATAAAAGTATATATATATAAGCAAAAATATATATATTATATATATATGAGCTATATATATTATATATAAGCAAATATATATATATATATAAGCAATTCAGTGTAGTTTGCACATGTGTAGCCATGCAAAACATTTTCATAGTGGATATATTGTAAAAGACTGACTGTATTTCCCTCCTTCCTATCCCACTTCCCACTTGTTCTATTCTCTACGTTGATCCTGTCCCTTTTCAAAAGTGGGTGCTTCCAACTTCCCTCCCCCCCAGCCTGCCCTCCATTCCATCACCCCCTCTCATCCCCTTCCTCCCTACTCTCCTGTAGGGAGAGATGCCCTATTTAGTGTGTATGTCATTCCCTCCCTAAGACAAATTCAATGAGAATAAGGTTGATCCATTCCCTTTCGCCTCTATTCTTCCCCTCCATTGTAACCATTTTCCCTTGCCTCTTCTATATGAGATAGATTACCCCATTCTGTCTCTCCCCATCTCCTCTCATTATATTCCTCTCTCATCTCTTAATTTAACCTTTTAAGTATCATCCATTCCTATTAAATTGGTCCTGTGCCCTCTCTCTATGTATACCTATACACATATATACACACATTCACATATACATTCATATACCCATATATCCTCCTATATAGGCATATATATGTCTGTCTGTCTGTCTATCGATAGATAGATAGATAGATAGATATTCACATTTCTATTCCCTTCAACTCTTCTCATACTGAGAAAAGTTTCATCAGTTTCAATTATTGTTTTTTCATGTAGGGATGTAAATAGTTCAACTTTGATAAGCTCCTTATGATTTCTTTTCCCTGTTTACATTTTCATGTTTCTCTTGCTTTTCCATCTGAATGTCAAATTTTCTATTCAACTCTGTTTTTTTCACCAAGAATGCTTGAAAGTCCTCTATTCCACTGAATGACCATATTTTCCCCTGAAACATGATACGGTTTTGCTGGGTAGGTGATTCTTGGTTTTAATCCCAGCTCCTTTGACCTCCAGAATATCATATTCTAAGCCCTTCAATCCCTCAGTGTAGAAGCTGCCAGATCCTGTGTTATCCTGATTGTGTTTCCACAGTATTCAAATTGTTTCTTCCTGGCTGCTTGTAATATTTTCTCCTTGATCAGGGAATTCCAGAACCTGGGTATAATATTCGTAGGAGTTTTCTTTTGGGGATCTTTTTCAGGGGGTGATCAGTAGATTCTTTCAACCTCTATTTTGCCCTCTGGCTCTAAAATATCAGGAAAATTTTCCTTGAGAATTTCTTGAAGGATGACTTCTAGGTTCTTTTTTTGATCATGGCTTTCAGGTAGTACAATAATTTTTAAATTATCTCTCCTGGATCTATTTTCCAGGTCAGTGGTTTTCCCAATGAGATATTTCACACTGCCTTCTATTTTTTCATTTCTTTGGATCTGTTTAATAGTATCTTGATTTCTCATAAAGTCACTAGCTTCCATTTGCTCCAATCTAATTCTGAGGGAATGATTCTCTTCAGTGAGCTTTTGAGATTTTTTTCCATCTGTCAAATTTGGCTTTTTAAGGCATTCTTCTCCTCATTTCCTTTTTGAGCCTCTTTTGCCATTTGATTTAGTCTATTTTTAAGGTATTTTATTCAGTCATATTGTTGACTCTCATTTCATAATTTTCTTGCATCATCCTTATTTCTCTTCTCAATTTTTCCTCCACTTCTCTTAGTTGATTTTCAAAATCCTTCTTAAGCTCCTCTATGGCCTGTAACCAGCTCATATTTTTTCTTGGAAGCTTTTGGTGCAGGAGTTCTGACTTCACTGTCTTCCTCCTGTTCCATGCTTTGATCCGTTTTGTCCCCAAAATAGGAGTGTAAAATTGGGTTGCTCTGCTTGCTTTGCTTCCCTCATTTGCTTATGTTGCCACTCAATTATTTTACTTTTTGGCTTTTTGCCACAATAGGACTCTGCTACCAGACAGGGGTACTTCGTCCCAATCGCTGGCACTTTCTCAGCTTCCAAAGGTATTAGTTATGTGCCTTCTCTGAAGCCTCCCCATGCTCTGGAAAGCTGGATGCACACCCCAGGACCTCCACCCGAGACCACAATCCAGATCCAAGCAGGTTAAAGCAAGAGCGATTACCCCTCAGATTGGTTGCTTGGTCCCCCTACAATCTGCAGACCAGGGGCTGAAGCAGCCACATAGCTGTGGCTGCATGGCATATGTGCCTCAGTAGCTTCTCACCCCAGGGGCAAAGACTGACCTCATTCCCGAACTACTGCATCCCAAAGTCCACACTGTACTGACATCTCACTTTGTCCTTAGCACCTATGTGTTGATAATTCTGGAAACTGCCACAGCTGCTGGTGATCTAAAGTCCCTCCAGCCAGGGGCTGGTCAGGCCCACCCTGAAGCTAAAACCTCTGACTGGCATGGGGCTGGTGTCAGCTCCCATAGCACTTCACTGGCCCCTTCTTGTCATCTTGCCAGGCTGTCCTCAGTGGCAGGTTAGCTCCTCTGTGTCATTTTGTGGGTTCTGTAGCTCCAAAGTTTGTTCAGAGTCACCTTTTACTTGAATTGGAGCAGGTGGAAGCCGGAGCCCCGTGGAAGTCCTATTTCTACTCCACCATCTTGACTCCACCCCAATCTGTGTAGTGGATTTTATTAAATTGTCTTTTTAATTTTAAAAGTTTTATTATATTTTTATATCCATTAAATTCTGACAGCCATATATAAATATAACTCATTTTTGAAGATAAAACACCCAACCTGACCAGTGATATGCTGGTAAATATTCCACAGCTGGCTCTCTAAAGAAAAAAAAATGTTCCCAGGAAACATTTTTTAGTTTAATATATATTAAAATTTTCTCCATCATTTTCTTAAGTCTGATAATCAACAAAACAATAACTCCAACTCTGATTTGTAGCCTTTGCTGATTTCCAAGATATAATGCTCACACTGAAAATTTAACAATCTGTTCTCAGAAGCCAGTACAAGTGCCCTCACACCCTGGCCTAGTTACTGTGCAAATGATACAATTTCAGAAACACAAGGTATTAAATTAGAGATTTTGCTGGCTTTAGTCAGAGAACCTGGGTTTGAATCCTGGCTTTGGCACATATTGTCTGTGAAACCTTAGCAAGTTATTTATCCTCTCACTAGAACTTTATTTCTTCTTCTATTGTATAACCTGGCATATGAGCATGTCTAGGTTGCTTCACATGGAGCCCCCACAATATGGGTGGTAAAGCCACTCAAATGTCTGGGGATGTGAGGTCTCCATGTTAGGCAAACTAGGCATGCTCAAAAGCTGTTTAAAATAAAATTTACTATAAGACCTGTAAGGTTTTTCTAGTCTTAAATTTAAAATCCTAAAACCTCATTTTTACAATACTTAGTATTTATTCTGTATAAAATTAATATATGTACATAAAACCACAGAATTTCAGTTAAAAGGGACCCCAGCATTCATCTAGTCAAACCTATGCACCAAAAGAATTCCTGAAATAATATGCCTGTTCCTCTATAGCATATGTTCTCTTCTTTGACAGAATGTAGATTTTGAGACTTTGAGCTGTTGTGTGTGTGTGTGTGTGTGTGTGTGTGTGTTTTAATTTACATCCCTAGTGCTTAACCCAATGCTTGGCACATAGCAGGTATGCTTATTGATTGATTGATCTCATGATTAATGGTAAACTGCTCAAAACATTTCATCAAAGTAAAATTCTCTTCTAATTCTTTTTCACCAGCTCTTACTACAATCTCCAATACCATAATAAAGATACTTTTCTTGAGACAAAAGTTTGAGGCATAAACTTTACCAAAGCCATTTAACTTTCTGGTGGCAATAGAATGTATTTTATTGAACCTGAATATGACTTCCATGATGTTTCCACTAACGACCTTTTTTAGATCTTTTATGTTTTTTGACATCCTTGTAACTTTGATAATGTGGACCACTTGATCCTGCTCACTCTTTTTTTTCCCTTATTCTAAAGCAACAAATTCTCAATTATTCTCCCACCTCTATTAACAGTTTCTATTTGATCTCTTCTGCTAATCCGTTGGTCTCCTCCTGATCTCTTAAGTTTAATGTCATTCATCATCCCATGCTTGGTCCTCTTCTCCCTCTCACCTTATGCTTTCACTTAAGCATTGGCATGTGAAATGGGTGCAATTGTTCAATACTATGAACATTCCTTGCCATTTCCCTTCTTTAGGACTAGGGCATAAACTGAACTCTTCCAATACAGTGGTTATAGTTGAGTTTTCCAAATGTGTTGGCATATTGAGTACAGCACTTTAACAGTATCATCTTTTAGTATTTTTAATAGCTCAGATGGAATTCTGTCACTTTCACTAGCCCATTAGCAATGTTTTCTAAGGTCCACTAGACTTCTTTCTCCAGGATGTCTGACTTTTAATCAGCAGCCTGGTTTTCAAAGAAGCAGAGGAACTAAAGACCAAATTGCTAACATTCACTGGATTATAGAGAAAGTAAGGGAGTTTAAAAAAAAAACATCAATTTCTACTCTTCATTACTACATGAAAACATTTGACTTTTGGATCACAACAAAATGTGGCAAATCTTAAAGAAATGAAAGTGTCAGATAATCTTACTTGTCTCCTGAGGACTCTTTATGCAGGTGAAGAAGGAACAATGAGAACTGAATATGGAACAACCCATTGGTTGACTGGAAAAGGAGTACAGCAAGGTTATACATTGTCACCTCATTTATCTAACTTATATGCAGAGAACATTATGCAAAATGCTAAGCTGACTTAATCAAAAGCTGGAATTAAAGTTGCTGGGAGAAATATCAACAATCTCTGATATGGAGATGATACCACTTTGATGGCAGAAAATGAAGAATTAAGAAACCTCTTGATGAGGGTGAAAGAGGAGGGAATAAAATCTGGTTTGAAGCTTAACTTTGAAACTTTATTTAAAAACAAAGCAAAACAAAAAACCTAACATCTTTGCAACTGGTCCTATCACTTCCTGCCAAACAGAGGGAGAAGTAAAGGAAGCAGTGTCATAGTTTATATTCTTGAGCTCAAAGATCACTACAGATGGCAAATGCAGCCATGAAATTAAAAGATGCTTGCTCCTTGGAAGGAAAGTTAAGGAAAATTTGAGCATTACATTGCTGTCAAAGGTCTATATAGTCAAAGCTATGGTTTTTGCAGGAGAAGTTTACTGAGTTGAATTATAAGGAAAGCTGAGCACTCCAGAATCAATGCTTTCTAATAGTGGTACTGCAGAAGACTTTTGAGAATCCTCTGTACAAGGAGATTAAAATAAGTAAATACTTAAAGAAATTAATTCAGGTTATTCACTGGAAGGTCAAATACTGAAACTGAAGCTTAAATACTTTGGGCACATAATGAGAAGACAGGACTTGTGGGAAAAGACCCTGGTGTTAGGAAAGATTGAAGGCAAAAGGAGAAGGGGATGGCAGAGGATAAGATGGATAGATGGTGTCATGAAAACAATGAACGTGAACTTGGATACACTCTGAGAAATAACAGAGGGTAAAACAACCTGGTGTGCTATGGTATATGAGATCACAAAGAGTCAGATATGACTGAACAAGTATACAACAACACAATTTCCCTTGGCATTCTCACAGTTCAAACTACTCCCTCTAAGGATATAATTATTAATTTATCAATTGAACCCTGAGTTCCTAGCCCTCAGGTTCTACTGCCTATAAGGTACTGTAGGCAAGTCCTGCTGGCACTTCAAAGCCAACATATATAAAATAAACTTTTCCATTCCTACAAAACCATATTCTTTCTGACTTAGTTATTGTTTTTCAGTGCCAACATCAGTTATTAAAAATTGTCAGTTGGGCAAAATCTCCTCACCTCTATTCTTGTGACCACCCAAGGACAGATCATTACTTCTCTCTTTTTCTTTAGTCAGCTAAATTATCTTCTTGCACCCTTCAATCTACCCTTTACACAAGTGTCAGACTTAAGTCCCTCATGAATTGATGGAGTCATGCCATCCTTCTGCTCAAAATCCTTTAATGCATCTTTATTATAAAAGTTAGACTCCATGCCCAGAACCATTAGTTCAATTGACCTTGCCAGTCTTTTTAGGTAAGTTTTAGAGTTTGACTGCAGTATTCTTGACAAATCATAACATCTAAGTCCTACAGTGAGCTCAGCCAGGGCAGAAGTTCAAAATTTCTTTCTTTTCTTTTTTTTCTTTTCTTTTATTTTTGGAGGGGGCAATGCAGAGCAATTGGGGTTAAGTGACTTGCCCAAGGTCACACAGCTAGTAAGTGTGATCAAGTGTTTAAGGCTAAATTTGAACTCAGGTCCTACTGACTCCAGGGCTGGTGCACTATTCACTGTGCCATCTAGGCGCCACCTAAAATTTCTCTTTTTTTACAATGACAGTGGGCTATGACAACAGGAATTCATTATCTTTAGGATCTTTGTAGTGACAAGATGTCAAAAATATTACACTACCCTTCCATCTATTCTTTTGCCAGTCAAATCGGATCACTTATTGTTCTTGAATTCCCTTTTGCCATCTCCTACCTATTGAAATCCTAATCTTCCTTTGTAATTCAAATCAAATTCTACCTCCTAAGCAATGTCTCCCTAGATACCCCAGTTGGTCATGATCTTGGTCCACTTAGATTTCACAAAGCACTGTACTTTGACCTAATGCAATTAGTTTTTATTTGGTATTATAGTTTATTCATATTTTTAACTTATTCTCCTACTGAATTGTAAATTCTATGATTGTGTCCTATGTGAACTTTATATACTGGCCACCCCAGCCTACCCCCCCCCAGTCCCAAGAAGTCTACAATGCAACAGAAATAATTTATACTTTAATAAAATTTTTGACTGAACTAATTTAAATTCTGAGAGTGAATTACTTTGCCTACCTCATTAATCCTATCAGGGTACCAATTTCAACCAAATAAATCTCTACTTGGTGGGATTCTGGCTGTATAGGAAAGAATTTTTTTTAATAGTAGGCTTTTTCTAGTGCCCTTTTACTTAAACTACAATTTTATTCCACTTATATTTAAATGTAGTCTTGAAAGGCAAGAAGGAAAAGATATGTCTGTCACTCCTATCAGCCTTTTCTTAATGCAGGGAAACCAAGATTCCCTCCCTCCTCAGCTTTATTGTATAAAACATAAGACTGATCTCTCCAGTCTAATCTTTAAATCTCAATAAGGAAGATGACTCCTACTGCAGAGGAAAGGAGACTAACTTCTTTCATCTAAGCATGACAGGAAGACTCTATGTCTACTTTTTATTGATTCTTAGAAACCAGGGAATGCAAATCTTGTAGCTAGTACAGCTAGTAATTTAATAGCAAGTGCCTTAACAAGGACAGTCCTCACTAAAGAAGTCATGAGGTCTAGTTAACTCAGTCTTCCCTAAGGTGCAAATCTAGATTTAATTCTTAGAGTAGGTCTCTGCTTCTCTTTACCTACCTCCATTTCCTCCATCTGGTCTCAGATATGTTCCCCTTACCCCTTACAAATCTAACCAATCCCAGTATTTTCTTTTCATTCTCATGAAGGTTGAAATATGACTCATTGGGTGATGTTGCCCTCAACCCTTTCTTCCTAGGATTATGCTAGAGATAACACCTATACTATGACCCTGCTGAAAAATAAAGTAGCCCATCCCTAGTCTTACTATAGTCTCATAATACCTAGTAAAATGTCTTATAAATATTAGGAAGTTAATAAGTGTTCAATGAGTCTTTAAGGATTAGTAGGTTTTTGATAAGTAAAGGAGGCAACTAGGTGGCACAGCAGACAGAGCACCAGTCCTGGAGTCAGTAAGGCTCATCTTCCTGAGTTCAAATCTGGTCTCAGACACTTCCTAACCATGGGACTCTGGGCAATTCACTTAAACCTGTTTGCCTCAGTTCCCTCATCTGTAAAATGAACTGGAGAAGGAAATGGCAAATCACTCCAGCATTTTTGTCACAAAGAGTTGGAGATGACAAAAAATGATTGAACAAAAATAATGAGAAATAAAGGGGGCATAGGAGGACATGCCTAGCCAATGCTACAGATTCAGCTAAGGGCCAGTGGCATCAATATGCAAGAAATGTTCACAATATAGTTTAACTGGAGTGTAGGATTTGTGTTGGGGGGTGAAAATTGAAGAAAAATTTGCAAAGAATTTGAATTAGTGTGTGAAATGTGAGAAGATTAAAATGCCAAATGATATAATCTAATTTTGCAAAATTGTTTCCACTTCATTCTTCTAGCATTAAAATAATATTTTAGTTGGTTTCATATTGCATGATCTGGGACAAAGATGTTTGGTAAATTAGCCTATAGATTTGTTTAAGTACATCAGTTTTAATCTAAGCATACAGATGTCATTTTTTGAATGGTCAGAACCTCAAGGATGTACAGTTTAGTTCAAGGAATATTAAGAAATATTAAAATTCATGTATAGCGGGACGGCCAGGTACACAGCGAGTAAGAGCACCGGCTCCAGTGTTGAGAAGACCTGGAGATCGAATCCTGGGCTCAGACACTTAGCACCCACCCAGAAACACCTGGCCGTGTAACCTTGAGCAAGTTACTTAACTCCAATTGCTTAGGGGTGGCCATGTGGCTCAGCGAGCAAGAGCACCGGCTCCAGTGTCAGGATGACCTGGATCAGATCAAATCTGGGCTCAGATGCTCAGCACCACACCCAGAAATAATAACTGGCCTTCTAACCTTGAGCAAGTTACTTAACCCCTATTGCTTTAAAAAAAAATCATGTATAGCATGAAAGTATTCTGAGGATTTCTTAGTCATTGTAATTCTTCCCCATTTTCTTCTTTTCTTTTTCTTCCACAGTGAGAAAAATGTCTTTAAAATTACTTGCTTATAGTAAGTGCTTAATAACTATTTGTTAGATTGATATGAATGCTAGAGAATGAGATAAAGTACATTTTTTACTTTTTTGTCTTCTAGATTTTGCTTGTTTCCAATGGAGGGAAGTTTATGAAAAAGACACTGATTGGCGAAGCTTATATCTGGCTTGACAAAGTGGATTTAAGGAAAAGAATAGTAAACTGGCACAAACTCTTGGTCAGTCCTACTCAAACACATTGAAGAGAGTCTGCTTAGGCTTCAGAACCTTACAGACCATTATCTTCTATAAAGAGCATCAAATCAATTCCATAGATTGATACTGTTGTGTTTAGCTAGTCTTTCAGAGGAAAAAATAGACAAGTGGGATGATGGGATGATGGGTCTGCAACCTTGTAAACTTGCTGTTGATGAAGTCAGCAATAAGCTCTGGGATCTCAAATAAAAGGATGTATGATTTTTAAGGAGGACTTGTTGATATTGACCTTCTTATGGTCAACAAGGGGAACTGTGAAAGGAGTTGAATGCTGAAGGCAGATGTGATTACATGGAGCTCTGCTGAAGCTGGAAGTGGTGGTTCAAAGATCAATATGGTTTGCAATGTAACACAATGATGTTTTTTATGCAAAAGCATCTAAGGTGAAAGCAAAGGACTGACTTTATAAATCTCACTTTTGAAAAGTGTAAAACTAGTTCCTCTGCACCTTAGGCTTTCTGATTATTTACTATGGTAAGAATTTACGGCAGGATTGATTCATCCTGTTTTGTTTGCCGTCATGGCAGAGATGTGAGTTTTATTTTTTCTGAATTAAAAACAACAACAAACAAACAACTATGCCTTGGAGCATAAGCTCAAAGGGGATTTCATGGTGTAAAGCACCATCCTTGAAACCCATATGATGAAAGCACATTTTTGGTATAGGCTGACATGATTTATACTGAAGATAACATAGGGTAGAACTTAAATGGAATACCGAAAAGGGAGATGTCCTTTATTGTACAAATGAAGCTGCTATCCTAGAAGACCACACTTGGATGACTTGGCAGGGAAGAATTTTGCCTCAAAAACAAAATAGTCCCAGGGTCCTATCAGAAAAATATAAAAGACTCTTTATTTTCCCAAGATTTAGCCTTTGGAGAAGACTATCTGAATGATATAGGCTATATGTACCAAAGGACATAGATTTAATTTGTCTTGTATGAGCTAGGAAGCATGAGCGCCTATTATTTGTGGGACTGCAAATAAATTCATTATCCTATAGATTTAATTTCTATTGAGTGACATATTAGGACACAAAAATATTTTCCCTCAAATTTTATCTTAGCCTCTTAGAAGTGGTTACTTAAATTGGGATGAACCCTCACTCTTATGTAATTAAATCTTTTCTTAACTCTATATATATAGCATGAAAATCCTTACATCTTAGGCCCACCTTTCTATTGTGCTTCTGATCCCCCATTATCCCCACACACACATACTTTATCTTGGTCAAGTTCATAACTGGGGAACTTGGGAAACTGTATAGTGTGACTATTCAAAGCACCAAGTTTAAAAATTTTATTCTATTTGAGTGAGGATTTTGACACCAGAATTATGATAATTCATTTCAGTAAATGTTGAACATAATATCTAAGATATTTAAATGGGGATGTCTTTAGCATGTAATAAAAGTTATTGATGAGAAGCTCACAAGGGTGGCAGTATACCCTGGTGGAAAATAGTTTAGTACTCGAATTCAGGAAACCTGGGTTTTATTCTCAGCTGTGACAATGACTCCCTGTCCAATCTTCAGCAAGTCACTAAACTTCTCTGTGTGCCCATGTCACGTGTAAAATGGGGATCTTAATACCTTCCCTTCCTACCTCACAGGGTTGTTGTGAGGATAAAAGTAGGTCATGAACATGAAAGCACTTTGCACAATATAAAGCACCATACAAATATAAGGAATAAGGGTTATCAAACATGTTGAGTCTCTCAATTCAAGAGGGAATAAAAGCCTTTTTCCTCCAAATAGCCACCTTTACATTGGCTAAAAAGAAGATATTTCCAAATCCAAAAGTATTATTCTTCATTTACCATTTGGAAAACAAAGTTAAAGAGTGAAGTGAAAATACATACAAATAGGATATGCAAAGTTGAAGCCAAATGAACTACTCCATTCTCAAATCCCTTATTCCACTCTGACTTGTCCCTAAAACAAAATTTAAGGGCTAAGCAACTCAATCTAAATTTATTGTTTTAAAATTGCTGCTATAATCTAGACAAAATATTCCTCTGCAGAGAAGAGGTAGTACAATTCTCTCATATGAATACTTATTTCAAATGTAGTTTTATCTGTAGTTAGTATTAACTATAGGCCTTGATCCTGCATGAACCATCAAAATGACTAGAAACCATTCATTGCAACAGACCTTATTTGCATTGATAGAATAAGGATTTTTTCTCCAGTTGTCCTCCCACCCTATTTGTTATATCTTCCCCACCCAACAATATCACCTCCACCTTCTGCCCCCTACCAAAAAAAAAAATCTACTTTTAGTTACCATTGAAATAGAGATGAGGGCATTTGGAAGATCAAACCACTGACAATTTTGATCTTACAAGAATTTTATTTTTTGGTGACAGCAAGTCCTGCTGATGGTTGCTATGGAAATTTCCAGCAGGAGTTACTGTGAAATGGGAGACTATAATCAAGCATTCTTTATTTGGGAAAAGTAGCCCAATAAGCTTTTTACCCGACACAGAATGTCACTGCTAGTTGCCCTTAAAGCTAAACTGTCTAATGGGACCTTGGTTAACTTTGGCACTCTCTTTTAGTCACTGGCATAATCCAATTATCTTTAATGCTTGGTTCTCATGAATACAAGATGACCAGTCATTTGGCTTCAAAGTGTAATCTCCCTCAGACCAATAAAATAGTAGAGATCATCAAGCAAAGGGATGTCCCTTCACCTTGACCTGATCAAATGTATTAAAATTATTTTCATTCTGGGTGGCCCATCAGTTCCTGGAGACTAGTAGCAGTCAAATCATTGAGCACATTCAATGACAGGGCTCATCTTGTATGGGTTGTGTGCCAGCATCCATTCAGAGTGTGTAAGATGCTTCCAAAGAGTGCCAAAGTTTCAGCTGACCCAAATCCTTAGGTTGTTCTGGAATTATTCTATGCAACACTGATTCATACGTGAATGCATTTCTTCTGAATGATGTTAACAACCCTTCATAAAACAGAACAATTTCATTTTAACATTTAAAATAGGGCTCTTGATATTTTTACTTTTTTGTATATATCATAGCATGGTTTTCCAATTCTACTTATTAATTTCTCCACTGGCTTCTTAGTGGCTACAGAACTTGTGATCTCTGATTAACTGATTTTTTTATTAATCTAACTAATACACTTCTACAACATTTGCCTAAATAAGTATATCTTTCAAGTTCTTCAAAGGAATTTTGATTTTTCCCACAAATCTACTGAATCATCAAATATTGAGATAGTTCCTTGGTTTAAGATCTGGTGCAATGAAAACATATTGAAATCTGAGCAAAAGCACAGTGTGAGTGTTTACAAAAGACAAGGCTTCATAATGTAGTCTTTACAAATATGGATGGGGATAGAAGCAGGACATAACTATGAACATCTACTTATTTACCATTTCACAGTTTAAAGAGACAGGATCCAGGAGCAGAAAAAAGGGATATAGGGTCTGCTTCTTAATATTACCCATATTTTTTACATCAGATTAACTTATTAATCAAATCCATATTTCAAGACATAAGTGAAGTAAGTTTTGTAGATCACACATACACATCTTGAAATGGTCGTTTTGTGGGAGTAATGTAGCTGGTAACCAGCTGATAAGGATTCTTACTATAGGAGTGATGGTGGGAGTGGGCATGGTGAGAGTAGTGTGAAGATATAAGTAAGCATCTATACTATAAAAAAGCTATTGTGCCCAATTTAATAGAAATTATTTGATCAATGTTTAGTTTCATGAAGATATCATAAAGATGTTTATAGTATTTTTTTATTATTTAAATCATACTTAATATTTTAAAGGACTTATTTTCATTGCTACAGTGTCTATTATCCCAAATTCTGCCAACTATATCTATACATGTATATACACCTATGTCTAACAGAAGTGAATTGAAACTATGTGACTGAACTTGGAACTGAGATGAAAAGGAGAGAATGTTCAATGAATAGAAATCAAACGATCCAGTTGTTTCTTTCAAATGACTAACTGCCTTTGCTAAAAGACTAGAGTGAATGAGTAAAATGGATAATCTAAGTGAAAGTATACATTTTAATGTTTTCTGTATGTTCCATTTTATTTATTTAAAAAAAAGTCACCTGGGGAACTCAAAATCATTTACAAATCCGTAAATAATATTAGGTCATTTGAGAGAGCAGTTTCTTAATTTGTTACACTGTATATAACTATACATTTTGTAAAACAGATGAGTTTGGACTATTAATTTCATCCAACATTCAGCATGTGAATGTGAATATTATTTGATTGTGTCTGTATATTTGTTCAGTGATGTGCTCAGGTGCTACCATGATGAATAATAGCGTGTGTGCTAATATCTTATCAAAAACAAAAGCATACAGCATTCCAGCTGTCCAAAAAATTTTTAAAAATTTAAAAAATATATATCCTTGAAAAAATGTCATGTTTCTAAATTGAATGTTGCATGCACTTGTGGTTATTTGATAACTTCTTTTCCTTTTATAAATTTTACTTCTGAGATCTCTCTAGAAAAACAGAAATGACATCAAAAAGCCTTGTTCTAAAAGTTGTATAAATTGAAATAAAAATGTATGAGAATTGTACAAAGACAATGCTTGTAAATCTGTCTCAATTTCCACTCTATGTAAAAATCCATGTCATGATTTTGTGGTTGTATACAGGATGTATCTTGAGAAGTTATGCAAGTTGTGTTATACAAAGGCTGCTCCCCCAGTCTAACAAATAAATACTGAAAACATCAATTCTGTTGTTACTCATCATTGACACATTCAATGAAAACCTAATGGTACAATGGAGAAAGGGTGACTCTGAAGCCTGAATGCAGCCCTGTTTAATTAACTTGGCTTCAAATCCTATGCTTATAACCTGAGGTGTTCCAGTCTTATTCTTTCACCTGTTCACTGAATTCATTCCCAGAATGGCTATTATGGCCAAAACCCTAAATCAGGGGTGGGGACTCTGCGACCTCCAGGTCAGGGTCACACTTGAGGATGTAGGGGGCCACATGTGACCTACACCTTGAGGCCACAGGTTCCCCACCCCAGCCCTAGATAACTAATATAGGTTTGAATAGTACCCTGGAAGTTTACAAGCTGTGAGACCTTAGCAAGTCCCTTGATTTCCTTGCATCTGTTACTTCGTATGCAAAAGAAGGGGGTTGGATCCTTTGATCCTTTGATAGATATGTGTAGTGTGACCTTTCCTAGACACAGAAAAAATCATTTCAAATACTTCATATTATTTTTCAATTTTTTCTGCTTTAAATACAAAGTTTCTGATAAGCAAATATTCTAAGGTTTTAAGACCTAGCTTCATAAACATTTTCATTATTGATTTCCTTAATATTCATCATATTTCTCAGGCATCATCTAATAAAATTTCAAAAAACATATCCTAGAGATCCCTTGATCATTGGCAGATAAGGCATTTCTTAATGTAGGTAGGAATACTCTTTATTATACAATATGTCCAAGAGAGTGTTGAACCTGGAACCAGGAAGACATTTTCCTGAATTCAAATCTGGCCCCAGATACTTACTAAATGGGTGACTCTCTCTCTGTCTCTCTCTCTATGTCTCTCTCTCTCTCTGTCTCTCTCTCATACTTACACTTATACACACCTATTTTTGCTGCACAGTCCATGACTCCATGGAGAACTTACCCTTCCCTTTCAACTCATGGTCTTGTAAGGTTGGCTGAGGCACTGGGAAGTGAGATCACTTGAGGAGAGTCACAGAAGGAGTCAGAGGCAGGACTTAAACTCACATTTTGCTAGATTACACTCTAGCCCTCTATTCAGCATGTCACACTGCCTATCACTAGAGGGCACTTCTGAGATCCTCCAAAGTTTGCAAAATATTTTGCATATATCATTATCTTAGATCCTCACACCAATCCTATCAAATCCAAATTAATTAATATTTTATTTTATACAATTTCATGGACTACTTTTTGATTTAAGTGTTGTGAGATTAAGAACTCTGTCTTTGCATCACTTTGTACCTAACCCATTTTTCAGATTTGAGGTGATAAATGCATAATTTGAACTCATAAGATCCTGATCCCCTGGTGATTACGTATACACACACATATACATACACACACATATATACACATATATAATATGTGTGTATTGTGTATGTGTATACACATGTGTACATGTACACATGCATACACATATAGAGACATGATATATGTAGATATGTGGTGACATGCACATATTCGTTGTTGTTCAGTAGTTTTTCAGTGATGTCTGACTCTTCATGACCCCTTTGGGCAAAGATACTGGAGTAGTTTACCCTTTCCTTCAGCTTGTTTTACAGATGAGGAAACTGAGGCAAACAGTTAAGTGATTTGCCCAGCTATATATACACAACACACACACACAAACACACACTTTTATGTAGTGTATAGGGTGTTCAAGCAGTACTAGCCCCTCTACTGTAAGGGCTTGCCAAACCATTTCCAGTCTGCTCATTTACCTTTGTTGTCTACCTGCCACTCAACTCTCATTTGAAGAATGAAGAATTCTTCTCCAAGAAACTATCGCATGTGTAATAGCCTCACCCAGGAAAATTAGTTTGTCAGACAGACTAAACCAGTTTGAGGGTAACTGACCCCTCAGTGAGTTTGAGGGATGTCTACCCCAAGCATGTGAAAACTTCCTTCAGCAGAAAGGTTGGATAACAATTTGTTCCAATGGCCATGAAAACATCATAAATGCAAAGGTCACCCACTGCACCCTGGGCCATTGCCAGTCATCCTGACTTTTGTCCTGATGCTACAATTCAATGACTCTGGAAGAGAAAGTGAGGCTGATGACTTTGTGCAACTGCCTCACTTAAATCTAATTCATGTACAGGTCAAGACATCATTGGGGCAGTAAGTCAAGATATCATTGATCCTCTTTGAAAACAAAAGACAAACAACAACAGTGGTGTGTGTGTGTGTGTGTGTGTGTGTATGGGTGAGAAGTGGAAACAGACTAACAAAGAATTACCAATTAAATGAATATGTAAACAGCAAAAGTATTATTTATTAAAAATGTATTCTAAACCTACTTAAAATAGTTATTTTGAGTAGGTTAAGGCACTTGCTATTTAGTCCTTTATCCGTTTACTCATTGAATTAATTTCATTAATGTTTATGAGAGCTGCACAGCCAATGAAGACAAAAAAAGAGCATTGTCCATGTCCTGAAGGAGCTTATATAATAAGGAAGATACAAAGATTTACAACATGAGGCAATAAGGGATATAATAGCGGTACATAGAACAATTGGGGTTCAGAAGAGAAATTTCTCTTTCAGCAGAGATGATTAAGGAGGGTTTCCTAAAAGAAGGGATTTGATCAGGACTTTGAAAGTTGAGTAGGATTTTAAAAGGAGATGTTAATTTGTTTAATAGGGATAACTAGGAATAGAGTGGGTAGAGCTCTGGGCCTGGAGTCAGGAATACCTGAATTCAAATCCAGCCTCAAACACTTACTAGGTGACTCTGGAAAAGTCACTTTACCTCTGTTTGGCTCAGTTTCCTCATCTGTAAAATGAAGATAATTGTAGCACCTATCTCACAGGGTTGTTGTGAGTAGCAAATGGGATAATAATGCCAAGCACAGTGCCCGACACATAGTAAGTGCTATAGAAATGTCACCTATCATGATCATCATCATCATCATCATCATCAAACCCTATCTTCAGAGCTAAAAAATGAGTGAAGCATTTGCTAAGTTCTTGCTATATGCAAAGCACTGTACTAAGCAAAAATAGGAAAGCAACCCTCCCCTCTTTAACCTCTGTGTCAACATTACCCTTCTTCACAAAAGAATTCCCCACAGGTACAAGGATTCCTAGTGACTGCTCTCTCTATATTTCCAACTTCAGTGGAGTTTTTTTGTTTAAAACAGTATCTCACTAGACAAATCTCAACAGATTTGAAAATGACTATATGTCACTTTCATTGTTACCCCCAATGAAAATCAATATTTTCTACTGCAAAGTAGTGCAGTATTGGAGCTAATGATTTTCCTATTGTGAACACAAGAATGTCCAATGTCATGTCATTGTCATTCTCTATGTGCATGACTGATTGAATGAATAGAGGAATGAATAAAAAGGATTTATTAATGTACTCTGTACCAAGGATTATACTAAGTGCTAGGGATAAAACAAGACAGTTTCTGCTTTTGAGAAGCTAGCTCACATCTAATAAGAGGAGACCACATATAGTGGAGGTTTCGCTGAGGATGGTTATTTTGGTCTAGGACTAGTCACGAGGATGGTATAGACTTGCCCTTTGCAGAAGCAGTAGTACTGCTGAGGTAATTATAGTTTTTAGATCAAGAGATGTCCAGGGGAAAAGGAAGCCCACAAGGTAGAAAATTGTCAGAGTTAAAATGAGGTTATAGAGTCCTAGGGAATTCAAAGGTGAGTGGCTTGGTGCCCTCAGGCATGGTCTCTGTGGAACAGTATCACAGAAATAGCTATAAGGCAGAGAATGGCTGAGGTGCCTATGAGGCCCAAGGTGTTTTGAACTGTGTTTTGTTTATGTAATGGCTTCATGATTTCTCATTGACCTGGGGATTTTTAGATTACATTTCTGCTTTAAATGAAGAAAATGCTTCAGTGGGAAGAAAATAGCTTTATTCTCCTCAGCAAGATCCTTCACGTTAATTATTCACTTTGTATTTGGATTTTGAAATCTGTGGCTTTCATCAATATTCATTATCAACCAAGGGGTAAGGAACAGCTTCCCTTAGGTGATGGTAACAGGAGATGAGAACACCTCCATTCCCCACAACTTCTCAGCATCATTACCTACATCCCCCCTTACTCACAGATCTAACCACATGACTCCTTGGTTCAAAAAGAAGCTAAAAACTTCAATGGCTCCCAATTGTTTGTTTCTTTTTTTTGAATACAAACATAAGAATTCCTAAATTAAGCACTTAATATAATGGAAGTTATCTCAGTTTAATGTCATGAAACCCAGATCTATGAAATGACTTTAGAATCTACCTTTCAAAAAAGGTACAAGTAGAAGCAGAGGAATAGGAGTTCAAGAGATATGGATGCTAGTGAGTTTATTCATTTATAGAATGGGAATTACACCACTTGATTTCATTATTATGTGACTTCTGGGAAGATCTCTGGTATCTATCTCTTCTTCTCCATTCCCACTATTGCTGCTAACAATATTTCTAGGCAAATACAAAAACCTCCTTACTCCCAGACTAAAGTTCAAATGCCCTTATCCAAGCAGTATCCAAGGCCCTCCACAATCTCATCCTACATTTCCTTTCTGGCCTATGTAATATTATGTACTCTATACTCTAACTAAACTGGTCTACTCCCTGTCTCATTTCTTTCTCTGTACTTTTACTCATCTAGGTCATGATGGCCACAAACCCCACTCTTCTTTTGCATGTTTTTTGCCTGTTTTGCCTTTAGGTTTGAGAGGGAATTTTTTCCCCCTTTCTTTATATTCACCAGAGCTTAGCACAGTGTCCAATACATAGTAAGTTCTTAAGTTATAGTTGACTTGACTTGGATTGTAAGGACTTGTGAAGTTATAATGAAGATAGAGTGAAAGAGGAGAAAGAATGATCAATTTGGAGTAAGGCCTCAGCCCTTGTGTTACATCGCTCTAAAGCACTTACTACATATATGTGGTGTGGGTGTGTATACATATATATATATATGTATGTGTGTGTGGATATATATACATATATATATAAGCTTATGTAAGATATGTCTTAACTTTCTACTCAAGTAAAATCTCCTTGAGTAGGGGGTCATATTTTATTAAATCTGGTATTTCCCTTGAACTTGGGTTAGTGTTCTCTATGTAGTAGACCTTTAAAATAAATATTCATTGAATTGAATAATGAGGTCCAAGGTAGGCCATGCTAGTAGGTGCCAAATTAAGACAATGTTGTATTTAAATGTTTATATGTTCTTCCTAAGGTATATTCTATTAATTAATCATGAACATAGATTTAAAGATGAAAGAGAACTGCTTTGCTACTACATTCTAAGACTTTTCCGTATGATTTGAGGCCAAAAACTTCCATATATATTATTTCAACCTAAGACAGTATGAGCTCCTTGAGAGCAGGGACTAACTTACTTTTCTTTTTTTTTTAATGTCCAGTGCTTAGCATCATACTTTACAAGTAGTAAGAGGTCAATAAATGCTTGTTTCCCCTTTCATTCATCCATTTTACCTATTCATTCATTCCCATCTTTCTTTTCTTGTTTTAACATGAGGATAATTATATTGTATTCATTTTTCAGAACAACCTAGTAAGCTATCTCTATGTAATATGTGTGAAGCAAAGAGTGATTTCTCCATAATAAAAACCAGTGATAAATCAAATTCAGAATTCAAACTCAGGTTTCCTAACTCTCCAAGCCCACTGCTCTGTCATTCCATTCTCCATAAACAATGAATGAATGCATAAATGAAAAATAACAGCTAGGACTTTTATCCAGTATTGGTGTACTTAGTGAATATTCAAATACATATTTATAGAGACAACTTTATAAATGTCTACTATTGATAACATTGGTTTGTTTTGAAGAAAGTGCAGGCTTTGGAAGGAAAATTAATGCAAGAATCACATATCTGAGTGAGAGATGTACAGAGGGATTTGAAAGAGTTTTACAAGATCTGACAATTTGTTTGGAAGAGGGGGAAGCTAATACTAATTCTCCTACTAAAAGAAGAAGAAAACCTTAATGTGGCAGTACTCTAGAGATGATCCAGAGTTTTAGAGTCTAAAAGGAAAACAGCATTCAAAATGGATTTTTTTGGCACTCAAATGCCCAGAGCCATTTTTAAATTATTTAACTAAGTCCTGTAGTTGCAAATTGGGTGGCCGGTGGGAAGTAGTCAAGGAGAACTATCTCCTAGGAAGAAGGTAATTAACAGGTGGAGAAAAAACATCATAAGGTGAAACAGGTTAATTGGTTTTCAAATAAAATCTTTATTACTACATCTGTCAGCTTGTATTTATTACTACATCTGTGTGGTGTGATGAATGAATAATTTGGTATTTGGCGGCTTTCAAAATCCTACAGCTATTCTGAATTTACACATTTTTAGCAATAGTAAGGTATATAATTTTCTCCCCACTTAAAAAAAAATGCAGTGAGGAAGCCACAGGGGCTCATGGAACAGATCCAATAGGCAGTAAACACCACACCCTTCTTTCCTCCCCATAATACAGTTCTGAAACCTTCTGACAATGTTTGTAATTGCCATCTATTTCACCAAACAGGGAAAGGAGTGTGGGAGGGAGAGAGAGGGGAAGGGGCACAGGAGAGAGGGGAGAGGAGGAGAGGGGGAAAAGGGAAGAGGGAGAAAGAAAAAGGGAGAAAGGGAGAGGGAGAGGGAAAAGGGGAGAGGGAGATTCTCTACCCTAGGGAAGGCACACCTCAGTTAAATGAAGGTAGTTGGGGCAAATATAGGTAAGAAAGGTGTCTAGGCAGAAGTGAAATTCAGGGAATATTAACCAAAATGGGAGTCTATATATCTATATCTATCTATACACATAGAAGAATATATAGTCTGTGTGTGTATTATATATATGTATATGTATATGTATATGTATATGTATATGTATATGTATATGTATACACACACACACACACATAAAGGAATGACTAACAGTTCTGAAAAATTGCCTTCAGTTCCTCCCAGAATATATTTGGACCTATGATGCTCAAATATGACCCTGTCTCTTCTCTGCTAGCTTTTATGGTATGAATGAATTTCTTCTAAACCTACTCTGACACCTCCAGAAATTCGGGTGCAACTAGAGACCAGTCATTCCTTTCTCTCCCCCAAACAATACACATAATGATATATTTTAATAACCAAGAGATGTTGCTGTTCATCTTCCTGATGCTGTTGAAGAATAAAGACAAGGTGAACACGAGCTCCACACAATGTTAGAGAAATCTGGGAGGAAAGACAAATTCCTAATGGTTTTTGGAAG
This sequence comes from Petaurus breviceps papuanus, assembly GCF_028583685.1. NCBI lineage: Eukaryota > Metazoa > Chordata > Mammalia > Diprotodontia > Petauridae > Petaurus > Petaurus breviceps. Next base: position 24,524,575 of record NW_027186523.1, read on the forward strand.
GTTAACTAATTGTATTCCCCAACTCCTCCCTTTCTGCGGGTAGCAACATCCCTTCCATTATTCCAAGAGTTTAATCTGTGTGGATTTAGATTATTATTCTCTTACTTCAATCCACTGGGAGTCTACCATTTTCTCTTCTCTACTACATGATTTGACTGTATAGCATTCTTTAGTAATACCCACAGAAGTAAAAGGAATGAAATTAATATGTTTGTGTATGTGTGTGTGTCTCTCTCTATAGATAGATAGATAGATAGAGATATATAACACTGAAATATTTAAATGAAATAAAGTATGTAAAAGTACACATATATATACTGACAAATTTAAACTTCCATACACACACACACACTATATAGGTGTTAGGCCTGTGGTTCCTTCCAAATCAGACAGCCCAAACCCCAGATTATAGGCATGTTCTGTCCTCAAGAATTTCAGGGACAAATGTTTAAACTCAGGTCAACAATTAACCACTCTCACTGACAGTTGAATGAAATTAATGTAATAATTAATACAGAATGTATAAAACAGGTGAAATTTGAATAAGTAAAGACTGAATTTTGGTCTCCACCATCACTGTTCATAATAAACTCATGACTCTACCAGCTGCATTTGAACATGAAGTATGTAAACTTTAACTTAAAAAAATTTCTGAGGAGGTTAAAGATGTATTATCTGTTATTTTTTTTTATATTCATTTTGGTTAGTACATTCCAATATACTGGTTTCCCTGAAATCTGCAACTTTTTTAATGGAAATAGTTGTAGGTAATCATTTGAAATTTTCAACAATTTAATTTAAATTAAATTACAGTAATTTTGCTTCCTAAAGCAGAATAATATTCCTTAGGATGGATAAATAAGTAGCTAGTTAGGAGACATTTTCTAAATTAGATGCAGCTGAATCTAGTATCAACAAAGAAAACAGAGACCATTTAAGTACTTACAAAATAGGTATACAAACCAAAAAGCCAAAAATCTAGGAAATGCAATGCATTATAAGTATAATTAGGATTCAAAAGTACTGTTATTCAAGGAGGAAAAAAAAACTGCTGTATTTGCCTTCTACGCATGCGTTAAGTAGAATTTTACATGAAAGAAATCTAGTAAATTAAAATGACATTTTTGTTTTTTTCATTTAATATTTTATTTTTCCCCAGTTACACATAAAAACAATTTTTAACATTTGTTTTTAAAACTTTGAGTTTGAAATTCTCTCCTTTCCTCCCTTTCTCCACCCAATCCCCACTGAGAAAGCAAGCAATTTGCATGTGTAGTCATGCAAGCATGTATAGTCATGCAAAACATATTCATAATAGTCATGCTATAAAAGAAAACAGACAAAAAAATTCAATAAAAATAAAGAAAATGAAAAAAAAGTATGCCTCAATTTGTATTCAGACACTATCAATTCTTTCTCTCGGGATGGATAGTATTTTTCCTCATAAGTCCTTCAGAGTTGTCTCAGATCATTGTCTTGCTGAAAATAGCTAAGTCATTCACAGATGATCATCTTACAATATTGCTGTTATTTTGTACACTGCACATTTCACTTTGCATCAACTCATCCAAGTCTCTCCAGGCTATCTTGTTTATCATTTCCCACAGCACAACTGTATTCTATCAGAATCACATACCACAACTTGTTCAGCCATTTCCAATAGATGTGCATCCCCTCAATTTCCAATTCTTTGCCCCCAGAAAAAAAAAAGCTGTTATAAATATTTTTGTACCTATAGGTCTTTTTCCTTTTTGTTTTTTTATCACTTTTGGGATACAGACCTAGTAGTGGTATTGCTAGGTCAAAGGGTATGCATGGTTATTATAGACCTTTGGACATAGTTCCAAATCATTCTACAGAATGTTTGAATCAGTTCACAAATCTACCATTTCCCCCACATTGTCCCCTCTGTCATTTTCCTTTTCTGTCCTATTAGCCAATCTGATAGGTATAAGAATGAGGTATAAACCTCAGAAATATTTATAATTTGCATTTCTCCAATCAATAGTGAATTAGAGCATTTGTTCATATGGCTATAAATAGCTTTGATTACTTCATATGAAAACTGATCAGATCTTTTGATCATTTATCAACCAGACAATGGGTCTTATTTTTATAAATTTGTCTCACTTCCCTATATGTTTGAGAAATGAGGCCTTTATCAGAGAAGTTTGCTTCACAATTTTTTTTCCCACAGTTACTATCACTAACTGTATTTCCCTCCATTCTATTCCCCCTCTCCATCCAGTTTATTCTATTTTCTCTCTCTTTTCATCCTGTACCTCCACAAAAGTGTTTTGCCTCTAACTACCCCCTCCCCCAACCTGCCCTCCCTTATATCACCCCCTTCTCTTATCCCTTTCCCCTCCTACTTTCCTGTAGGGTGAGATAGATTGTCTTTAAGCCCATTCTGATGAGAGTAATGTTCCTTCATTCACCTCTTTTCCCTTCCCCTATAAAAGTCTTTTCTTGCCTCTTTCATGTGAAATAATTTACCCAATTTTGCCCCTCCCTTTCCCTTTCTCCCAGCACATTCTTCTTTCAATACTTAATTTTATTTTTTTATATCATCCCTTCATATTCAACTCACACTTGAGCCCCCTATCTATACATACTCCTATTTGCCCCAAGAAAGGTTTTATGAGTTACAATCATCATCTTCCCATGTAGGAATATAAGCAATTTAACTTTATTAAGTCCCTTATGACTTCACTCTCCTGTTTACCTTTTATGCTTCTCTTGCATCTTGTATTTGAAAGTCAACTTTTCTATTCAGCTCCTGTCTTTTCCTCAGGAATGCTTGAAAGTTCACTTTTCATTGAATGTCCAATTTCCCTTATGAAGGATTATACTCAGTTTTGCTGGGTAGATGATTCTTGGTAGTAATTCTAGTTCCTTTCCTCTCTGGAATATCATAATCTAAATCCTCTGATTCTTTTAATGTAGAAGCTGCTAAATCTTGTGTTATCCTGACTATGACTCCACAATACTTGATTTGTTTCTTTCTGGACACTTGCCATATTTTCTCATTGACTTGGGAGCTCTGGAATTTGGCTATAATAATCTTGGTTGTTTTTGTTTTGGCATCTCTTTCAGGAGGTAATCAGTGGGTTCTTTCAATTTCTAGTTTATCCTCTGGTTCTAGAATATCAGGGCAGTTTTCCTTGATAATTTCTTGAAAGATGATGTCTAGGGCAGCTAGGTGGCACAGTGAATAGAGCACTGGTCATGGAGTCAGGAGGACATGAATTCAAATCTAGCCTCAGACAGACACAATTATAGCCATGTGACTTTGGGCAAGTCACTTAACCCCAATTGCCCTCCAAAAAGCAAAAAAACAAAAAAGAAAGATGGTGTCTAGACTCTTTTTTCTGATCATGGCTTTCAGGTAATCCAATCATTTTTTCAGTTCTCTCTCCTGGATCTATTTTCCAGGTCAGTTGTTTTTCCAATGAGATATTTCACATTGTCTTCTATTTTTTCAATCTTTTGGTTTGCTTTTGTTTCTTGACCTCTCATGAAGTCATTAACTTCCATTTGCTCAATTCCAATTTTTAAGAAATTATATTCTTCAGTGAGCTTTTGAACCTCATTTTCCACTTAGCCAATTCTTCAGTGAATTCTTGTGCTTTTTTCCATTTGGCCAATTTTGCTTTTTAAGGCACTCTTCTCCTTATTGACTTTTTGTACCTCTTTTATCATTTAGCCCAGACAGTTCTTTTTTGAAAAGGTTTTATCTTCTTCAGTATTTTTCATTTCTCCTTTACCAAGCTATTGGTTCATTTTTTTCATGATTTTCTTGCATCACTTTCATTTCTTTTCCCAATTTTATCTTTACCTCTCTTACTTGATTTTCAAAATCCTTTTTGAGCTCTTCCATGGTCTGAGATCAATTCATATGTTCCTTAAAGGTATTGGATATAGGAGCTTTGACTTTGTTGTCTTCTTCTGAATAGGGTTTTTTTATCTCTCTTGTCCCCATAGTAACTTTTTATGGCCAGAATTATTTTCTATTGTTTACTTATATTCCTAGCCTGTTACTTGGCTTTTAACTCTTCTGCTTCCAGGGTGGAGGCTCCCCTGTCCACAGATTTAGGGGGTTTGTGCAGCTGTTTTCAGAGATACTTCTAGGAACTTGTAAGTTTTCAGTTTTTCCAAGTTGGTAGCTAAGATCTAAGGAGAGGTGTTTACTCCTCTTCTGGCCTGTGTGCTGGTCTGTGAGTGACCACAAGCACTGTTATCTGCCCTAAAGCTATGAGGAGAGTCCCTGCTTTACTGTGGCCACAAGCTCTGCTATGCTAGTGCTTCTCCTGGCTCTAGAACTGCAACCCAGGACTGCCAGTTCTAGGTATGGGCAAAGCAACAGAATCCTGCCTCTGTGCTAGCAAAGAGATCTCTGGAATCTCCTTCTGACCAATTGTTTGTCCCCCTTATCATCATGTGTTCACTGAGAGCTTTGGAAGCAGCCACTGATGCTTCTATTTTGCTGGCTCTCAAGGCCATCTTGTAGTTTGCAGGGGGCAGGGCTATGCACATGTGGACTGTGCTGGATTCAGCTCTATTCTCAGCCAAGTGAGACAGACCTTTTCTGTTGACCTTCTAAGTTGTCTTGGCCTTAAAATTAGTTCACCCCATCATTTTTTGGGCTGTGCTGCTCTAGAATTTGTTTATAGTCATTTTTTAAAGGAATTTGGAGGGGTTGGGGAAGCGCTCAGACAAGTCCTTGCTTTTATGCCACCATCTTGGCTCCATCTCCTAAAATGGCATTTTGAAAGTGGACATGCACACTATGTTTTCAAGCCTAAAGAACTGTTCAGAGAAAATTTTGTTTTCTTAGATGGTGGATCCTAGAGGTACATGTTGTTGTTTGTCCCTTGTTCTCCAAGAAGACCCAGTGACATGAAGGTGATATCTTTACTTGCATGTGAATAGGTTCCCACTTCAGTATTCCACTTTTTGCTATTTGAGAAAATGTTGTTACACGAACAGTTACTGAACATTGATAGAGGGTGAAGTATATTTCTTGGCCAGTAGATGGCCTTGTCATTTATTAAAAAAAAACATTTGGCAGCTGAGGAACATAAACTGGGGGAAAAAAGTTTTCAAATAGCAAAATATAGGATTACTGCAACTTGAGTCAAGCTGCTCCCTCACTACCCTCCTCCACCTCCATCCTCACCTCCAATTTCCTATGAGGAGGCATGGAATCAGGGGTACCTAGAGTCAGTTTATATAAGCTCCTGAGACCCACCCTGTGAAATTTTATGTGTGAACATTTACATCTTGGAAATAGGCAGAAGTTACAAGTAGGGACCCAATTCATCATTCAATTGATCTAGACTTTAAGTGATGGCTATGATGCTAATAATGAAGATTAAACTTAAAAGTATGTCCTAGGCACATTTTCCTCCACAGAGAACCAGTTATTAAGCATTTACCAGTACCTCCTGAATGGAATGGAAACCAAGGGCTGGATATTTATTGTTGTTGGGTTTTGTTTTTTGGGTTTTTTTTTTTACTCCAAAATTTTAAGCCCATGTGCTCTAAGGAAACTGGAAAAAGGAAACAATGAAGTAGAAATTTTGCTTCCTTCTCTTGGCAGCTGTGATTTCAGCAGCTAACACTGTTATCACCGCACAACTGTTTGCTTGTCCAGTACTGGTCAATGTCCTTCATTGCTGTCCTCCAATCCATTCTGCCTCTGTTTCTTACAGTCTCCTCTAGGGCCACAGATGGCTTCACACAGGATAAAAAAACAGGCAGGTCCATTCCCAGTTCTTCATGGTCTACTCAGGTCCTTAGCATCAAATGTGACTCACCTCAACAAGCCCAGAAATCCATTTCCCAGCCTCCTTCAGATGGTGACTCCATGATACTTGTCTTTTAGATCAGCTATATTGTTTCTGGAGACATGGATCCAGTCATCCTCTGGGAAGTAGTAGAGGCTGACTACATCTCCTGACAAGGCATCCCCATAGGCAGCCTAGCAGATGGCTCTCCAGACCAAGTCATAGGCATCTTCCATTTTTTAGGTCAAATGAAAAGGATGAGACAGAATCCACAAAAAAAAATGGTGACTCCAGAGATATGGTTTCTTTCACTCTCCACATAGTTCAGGCCAGGTCCTAGCTCATCCCAGACACCTATCATGAAACCCTTGGACAGTCCCATACCTTTGTATTAATAGACCATATTGGCAAGAAGCTTTGAGGCAGTACCCAGGAGTTGTAGTCTTTGTTTCAATGCTCAACTATGAGGTATTGTTGGGCCAGCAAACTATCCCCAAAGCTGCAATCAGCTACTCCTCTGGCCATGGTTCCTAGCAAACAAGAGTTCACACAGTGATTCAGGTTTTCATCCTGCTTTCTGATTCAGGTCTGTGGCCTCAACACTTTTTGAAAAAACCAAACATGGAGTTTGAGAGTTTCTCATATCCTATGTGTTAGAGGTGGGAAAGGCTAAGTCTTTCTGCCTTGTAAGTCAGATCTCTGGCTATTATACTACTCTGATTGACACTCTCACTCTCATATGTATATACATATACACACATATACACATACATATACACACATATACATATATGTATATATGTACATATATATCCACCTACATATATATCCACCTACATGTATGTATGTGTGAATAGATTTGTGTGTATGTATGTATTCACAAAATGTAAAGGGCTTTATCAGTAAACATCTGAACATTGCATTTTTTAATTGTAAGTTTAAGATTTGCGTTATTAAATCATAATAAAAACTTAATTATATTGGAATAAAAAAGCTTAAACATCAGGGGAGGCTAGCTGGCTCAGTGAATAGAGCACCGGCCCTAGAGTCAAGAGGACCTGAGTTCAAATCTGGCCTCAGACACTTAACACAAAAACTAGCCGTGTGCAAATTGCCCTCCAAAAAGCACTCTATGAAAGGGAGCCTCACAATATTTTCTTTGTAAAAAAAAATAGAAATCTCTGTTAAATTTATAATTCATTGTATTAGAGAATATTCCCATTAATGAGATTCTTCTATTTATTCCTTTAAATTTTTGCTGGAAAGTCATCACAAAGTCAGGACATGGTGTATCTTCAGAGTTCAGAAGTTTCTGGGGTCTTGAATTTTGTCTTCTAGGGTGGATTGGAAGCCTGAGAAGGTCCTGATGATTTAGTTCTATCTACAGGTAGAAGGGCAATAAGGAATAGGAAAAGAAAACTGACAAGGTTCTTTGGAGACTCTAGATGCTGAAAAGAATTGATCCTTAAGTAATCTGGCTAGAAATACGTCTGCAAATTTAATTCTGGGCTTTCCTGACTCCACACCTCAAACTAATGGCATGTGAGAACTGTTTAGCAGCATCTCAAATTTGGAAAGATCATCAGATTAATTGGGCAATGTTCGATTTATTTTCAAGTATGGCCCCAGTACTTTTCAATCACAAAAATATTTTTATAATTATTAACATGCATGGAAAAGGGAACAAGATGTAGGAGAGAGGACCAAAAAAGAGTACTGGACTTCTTCAACCTTTCATTACCTCATTATATGAAACTGGACAAAGCTTTAAACTCTTTGAAGCTCAATTTTCTCATCTCTGTTAGAAGGTGGGATGAGAAGCTTGGATAATTGACTAAGTGTTAAGGTCCTTTATAGGACCTTATATATTAATTATTATTAATATTAAATAATATATTAATCTATATTAATACTCAAGGACATGTTAAATTTTATGAAATGAATGTTTTATAATGATTCTGATATCATTATTTTCTATCTATTCCTCATGGAAAGTCATTTATTTCATTTATTTTATTACACCTATTTATTAACACATGTGAATACATTTCGATTTCAGAAAATAATTTTTGATGTAGCGATGACAAGATTTCTAATTTTGAAATGAGAAAAAAAAAGTGTACCAGATTTTCAAAATGAAGAAGAGTGGGAAGAAGGGAAATGACAACACTCTAGATCCAGATGGATCAGAAGATAAGAGTAGAAAACCAACATATAAAATATTTCTTGATAGGAAACTCCACAAAAGAGAAGACTGGAACTGGGAAAATCTTACCAGGCATTTAAAATACACTCCCGTTTTTCCTACAAACAAGTCAGTTAAAATCAGGCTCTTCTTCCAGTAGTAAAATAGCCACAATATAATATTTATACAGAGTTAGAAGTGATTGTAATGAAATGTTAGCATAATTTAGAAAAGATATCCATCTGTTGTTGAAAAACCAGCACTTCTATTGATACTGCAACAGTCTGGGGTGATGAACTCAAAGATGGAGGTTGCATTCTATGAATTAAGTCAGGAAGTTGACGACTTAAAAGAGAAGCATCTAATCTTAATGTTGGAAGGCCATGATAAAACTCAGAGGATGAACTGCTTGCTGCCTTTTCAAAATGAATGTTTTAAGGGAAGAAAATTGTAAAGAAAGGAACTTTCACAAAAAAATTCATATAAATCTTGCAAATGAAGGGAAAAGTCATAATGACAATAAACACATAGTGTGAGGAGTTTATCAAAGAAGCCCAGTTTACCCACTAAGGATAATTCAGCTGAGTTCTTGAACAACTTGTACTAAAAGACAAAATACCAAAAAAAAAAAAAAGTAGGTAACAGGGGCGCTTTACAATATCAGAGTAAGTATTTGACTGTATTTTAAAAAGTAAAAACAGAGATATTAGGAAAGACTGGTGATAAAAGAGGCATTCATTATAAGACTTAGTGACTATACAGGTAAAGACCATTGTGGATTTTCTTTAGGTATCAACTATGCCTACTAAAAACAAATAACAGCTACAACAAAAACACTTCTCTGTCGAGGCTAAGAGAGAGGGATGAAAAATAATGAAAAAGATTAGACCTCTCAATGCCCCAGGAATGGCAGTTGTAGCTGGACAGAGAAAGATGAATGTACAGGAAGAAATATAGCAAATTAAAAACAAAATTAATAATGAGATTGGTCTCCAGGTCTATGTTTTTGTTTATATAACATTTTAAAAATTCAACAAACCTGGCATGCAAGATGAGAAGGGTTAAATGGAGTTGCAAGGTTATAATCTGGCCAAGTGGAGGAGCTGCCTAAATTGATAATTTCACAAATCTGTTTAAGTATTCAGCTATATGTAGAACATTATTCCAGAGATTCAAAGTTGAGATAAGGTATCATCTCTGATCCTATGGAATTTATAGTCTAGCAGAGGGGATTATTGAAACTTCTGGAACATAGACATAAATCAAAAACGGCCTAGTCAAATAATATAATCCAGGATTCCATATTTCCCTCACTTTTGGGTGTTTACTCAAATGTTTGTACAGTGATTTTGTTGGACACCAGAAGTTTACGTACAAAATTTAGATTAAAAAAGTAATGGATATCAGGGGCGGCCAGGTAGCACAGCAAGCAAGAGCACTGGCTCCAGTGTCGGAATGACCTGGGGATCAAATCTGGGCTCAGATACTTAGCACCACTCCCAGAAATAACTAGCCTTGTAACCTTGAGCAAGTTACTTAACCCCGATTGCTTTAAGAAAAAAAAAAGTAGTGGATAAGTTTAAAAATTGCAAATTCATTCTCACTTATAGATTAGGTTTAGTGAGTCAACTTCCGATATTTAGATTCCAAAAATGAAACTGAATCTAAAGGTCAGCCAAAGATTTCATTACAAGGCTTATCAAAACATTAACATAATAAATTAAATTGCAATCATTTGGGGGGGGGGGGCAGAGAAGGAGGAAGATTGAATACCTAAATAACTACTAAAAAGAAATGTCAGGTACAGTTATTTTATATAAAACATTCAGAAAATGGTTTAAATATTAAAATATTATTTCAAGGACCTCTTATAAGTTAGTTATTATTGTCCTATTAATTGTTTCTAAAATATCTCCATTTAATAATGTAATTAATATTTCATTTGGACTTTGATCCTTGACATAATATACCCACATACAATTTTGCAAGAAGGGTATCTTACAAAATCTCTGGTCATAGCCCCATCCAGGTAAATCCTGGCAATGTCAATATCTGCCTTGACACTCTCTCTCTCTCTCTCTCTCTCTCTCTCTCTCTCTCTCTCTCTCTCTCTCTCTCTGTCTCTCTGACACACATGCATGCTCACACACACACACACACACACACACACTCAGAAATTCATTCCTCTCTCCAGAAAAACCCTAAGAATGACAATACATGGTTAGTTTTGCTTTCACTAAAAGGCCTTCTCCTGTAAACACTCAGGTCCACAAAATATTGACTGAAGATCAAGTGCTTTATAAAACATAAAAAACAAAGAGACCTCACACCTGTGCCCATAAATAGTTGAGAAAGCAATCCCTACCTTATTGAAGGGGAAAGAAATTGTGGATGTTCAAAATCCTACCTACCTACCCAGACCTCTATAGTCTTAATGATCCATAGTACCAGTGAAAGGAGACAGCAGAAGGAAAGGTCCAGGTTGACTACTGGAAACTGTTCGGAGAAGTTATAAATCTGTATTTGGCACTGGGAATTTTCTATGAAAGTGAAATCATAGGTTTGGAGCAAAACAAATTCATACAGGGTATCCCAAAAGTCTCAGTGTTATTTTAAGCTATTAAAGCTTAGAGCTTAAAATGACACAGTGAGTTTCAGGACACTTTATTATCTTGTCCACTTTCAGCTCTTCAAGAACATTTACCAAGGTGTGAGTAAGGTTGTGATCTTCAGTGCTGGAGAATGGACACACAGAGGTGAAATCATAGCTTTTTAGAAATACTAAAGCAAATTCTTCCAACCTCAGATCATTTATGAAAGCACTAAGATGTTTTAAGTACAAAAAATACTACTTTTTACAATATACTATTTCTAATGATATCATACACCAATTCTTAATTATGAATGGAGTTTATTATTTTTCCAATATCAAAAAGACACAGAAAGTCTAAGATACTAGAATTATATATACTATCACATGTCTGAATCATGAATGGGAAACAGCTTAACTCTCCCTTCTGACATACAGTACCTGTATAGACACTAGGCAAGTAATTCTCCCTTTGCCTTAGTTTCTTTTTCTGTACTGAATTGGATTCAATACTATTCAAGCTCCTTTCTAGCTCTAAATCTATGAACCTATGAACTATGATTCTAGAGAGTAATTTTTAATTAAATCTATTTCTCAACACATTTGCAGAAAGAAAAAAAAGACTTCATTAACTTCATGTGAATGGACTCAGTTTCTAAGTTTCAACATTTGATTTTAATAATGCCACAATATGGTTTACTGAACCTTGTAATGACTATTAAATTCATATTTCAAAGAACCATTCAGAGACTGACTCAGCAAAGATTGAAAGATAGTGTTTCCGCTCTTTCAAGCTTGAATTCCAGTACCTAGACACATTCATACTTTAAGTCAAATGTACTTGAAACCTAATCCCCAACCTAGTGCAGTGGAATTAAATTCAACAAATAGTGCCTTGAAGCAAGGTATTATTTTATATATTATAAGGTACACATAGATAGATAAGACACAGTCCCTGCTTTCAAGGATCTTCAAATCTAATAAGTTGTATAATTCCAGTAGCTCATTTGTAGAGTGTTATAAGGTTTGCCAATTGCGATTCTTACCACCACCCTATGACATAGATAGTATAAGTTTTATTATCCTTATTTTACAAATGAAGAACCTGAAGCTCAAGCTCACACAGCTAGCAAGCACCTAAGGTGGAATTTGAACTCAGATCTCCAGAATCCAAGACCAACACCTTTTTTCTAATATACATGAAATAACAAAGTATTATGAGTGAGGTAGCATGATTCTCTGGGAAAAGGGCTGGATTTGGAGCCAGATGACCTTGGTTCATATACTGGCTTTGCCATTCATTACCTGTTAGAACTTTAGCAAAGACCTTGACCTCTATGCTTCAGGATCCTCATGTATAAAATAAGGGAGTTGAACCAGATGACCTCAAAGTTCCCTTTCATCTCTAAATCTATAATTGTATGAAGCTATAACTTATTATTATCCTATGAAATGCCATAAAATAGGTACAAGGAAGTTCAGAGGAAAGGTCATGTGGTTATGAGAATCTAGGAGACTTCATGGAAAGAAAAAAACAAACAAACCCAAGAGATGGAAGTCATTTGGGTGTGAGAACACAAAATACTTAATATATGAAGCAAGTATTCTTATTTATATACCTTACTATTGTTTTATTAGATGTTATTTACTTCTGCTATTTAGTAAGGTTCACATAAAAGATTTATTGGTAAGAATTCAAACTCTAGTTTTAAATAGTTAATGAACTAAACAGTACTCTAGACTTCATTATAGATAAGAGGTATGCAAATATAGCGTGGATAATAATGTAAATGCATGAGTCTCTGGATGTGGGGGTATTGCTAAGATGGACTATACCTCAAAAAAAAAAAGCAGCTAAACCCATTTCAAAGACTTCAGAACTTAAATCCATAGGATTTTGAACTGGGACTTCAGAGATTATTGAAATTGACCTGTTCATTTTATTCTTGAGCCTTAGTCTAGGAAATAATGTTTAAAAAGGTCTTAGGTGATTATTCATCACATAGAATGACCAGCTAGTGTTATAACTAATCTTAGATAACAGAGAGTCAATTGATCAGAATTAACTAGATCTTGACAAACTATCTTCAGGAAAAAGTTTTAACTGTGGACATTATAAAGCCAAATTTGAAGATAACAATACAAGAATCAATGATGAGAGCTTAATGTTTAGGTCAAAGTAATTCTTATCAACAGACCTTTTGTCTTTAAAGTTATTTTTATGGTAAACTTTATCAAGAACAAATAATTTAACATACAAAGAAGATTGTATAAAAAGCCTTATTTTCTGTTATCTATAGTTTTTCAAGGTATTTGTAATATCTTAAATATTTATCATTGTTATATTAAACATAATTATACATATGCACACATGTATAAAATTTACCAAGGTCATAACAAAATTGCTGTATTAGTGTATACTTATGCAGTTATTTTTTTTCCTTTCTATATTCTGATACCATTCTTTTACTATAGGCATATCCCAATATAGTGGGAACAGTAAGTATAAAATCTAGAATTAGAGCACCTTGGTTCAAATCCTCTACTATTTAAGGACCTACTAGGTTCATCCAACTTGGCTTTACCACCTAAACCTTATGACTTTTTGTAACTTCAGTTTGGTCATCTAGAAAATGAGGTTGGACTCCACGATCTTTAGAAGTTGTTCTAACTCTAAACTTTAAATCATATGAATCTCTCAAGAGTCATAGTGCCTAGATACACTTAAAAGGATTTTTCTGTCTCCTTTGTCTCATGGCTCACACCAAGGAACTCTAAGACAGTGTTTACCTGTACCTACCAATATACTGTATCAAGTCCTTATTTGCAAATTCACAGTATTGAAGAAAGTGTTATTGAAAGACCCATGAAAACAAAGTAGAATTCTTTTAGAGGTCTTAGAAAGAAAATCCACTGTCCAACAAATAATGTCTTTGAGAAGGTCAGGTTAGAGTCTTACCATCAGGATTGGGCCTCCTTCATGCCTCCTAAAAGGTGATGCTTCCAGAAGGTATTATAATTATGGCTCCATGGGCGGCATGAGGTGTCATTCTTAGGCATAGCCAAACTCTCTGATTAAGTAACTCTTCCTCCATGCTTAGGCAGTGAAATGTCTCTAATCATCAAAGACAGGGCTTTTAGAGATGCCTCTCTCACTGGAGTTGTAGCTCCAATCATGAAACACCAGATTGCTTTTCACTGAACCTAAATCTCTTCCAGTCCTAGCCTTCAGGGAATGTTGTCCCTCTCTGAGAGTGAGTCAGGCACCAACACCAGATTAAGATATGGTGACTGTAAACCTTGACCTTCCTCAAAACCCCAGGAGAGCTGTTTCCTACTTAAGGGAGTGATCTTTATCTGTTTAGAAGCTATCCTAGTCTCCCCATTTATACCTTTTGAATCTCAAAAAGTACAGAAGGTACAAGTGTATTTAATTAGTCAAATTACCCTAGGCCATGGATTCTTAACCTTTTTTGTGTCATGGAAACCTCCAGAAGTCTAGGAAGCCTATGGACCTATTCTCTGCATAATGTTTCAAAGTGAGAAAAAATAAAATACACAGAATTACATGGAAACTAGTGGTATTTAATTATACTTGTCATTTTTTTAAAAATAATAAGTTAATGGACTCTAGATTTAAAAAAAAAACTCTGCTATTATTCAGGTCCTTTAATTTGTATATTCCTAGAGAAATACATAAATTGAGGGCAAGAAGGGTGGACTAAATAGGTCCCACTGACCTGCTACTTTTATCACTTAGATTGTCTTTATGTTTTAGGTTTAATCTAATCCATAGACAGCCTTTTTTATCTTTCAAATGCCCAAATTAACAAAGCAATTCAGCTGAGATTTTAAATGGGTTTCTTTGAAAGTCTTCTTAAGTGGTAGGGAATCCAAAGTTCTTCTCTCAACAAACTCCAATCCTTCTCGGTTATTGGCTATCAGTTTGCCATTGGACAAGTTACTTATCTTCCTGGGACTTAGTTTTCTTATATGTAAAATAAGGGGGTTGGACTTCATGGTCTCAAAGATCCCTCTTAGCTGTGAATCTGTGAAACTGTGTGAGCATTCCTGGGAGGTAGGCATGATCTTCTAGAGGCCTGAAGGTTGGAAGTCTATGGCTGGTCTAGGATCACAGATTCATAGAATCATGAAATCATAGATTTAGAGATAGAAGCATTTTTCAGTTGAGGAAACTGAAGCTCAGAGAGGTTGTGTCTTTCCCAAGGTGACATAGGAAACAGCATTAATATGTTAGGGTGACACTTTTGGGGTGGGATGGGTAGAAAATGATTCCTTTTTCTGGGATGTTGTTGGCTGGAACAAAGCTCTGGTGATTCTCATCTAGTTATGACTGTGGCTCTGAGACAAATCTCTTAATTATCAACATCTTGAGAGAGAAACAAAATGTACAGAAAATACTTTTTTGCATACTGCAATTTAATGTTTAAAAGGAAAAAAATAAAGAATGCTTCAGTTGGTTTGTAAGTTGCCCTAACACTTACTTCATGGAATTTCAGAGTTGAAGGGGACTTTAAAGATAAACCAATCCAACTTCATTTTTTTTAATAAAGGTGGAAACAGCCCCAGGGAACTTAAATGGACCTCCCAAAGACTATAGAATTTAGGGGAAAGCTGTGCCTTGAATTCAGACTCCTTCTTTCCACTACCTATCATTGCCTTTTACTAAAGACCAACTTCCAAAAGCTCACTGACTTTTACTTTCAAGGGGGATTGAATATATGAAGGATGATAAGGATAGTGGTGCAATAGCAAGTCCCTCCTGTAATTTAGTAGTCCATCTAAGAGAGTTAACTGAGACTCAGGTTAAAGGCCTGCCCATGATCCCACAGCTAGAGGGAGGGGCAGGATTTGAACTTGGATATTTCTGTCCCCACGTTCAGCGCTATCTCCACCATTTTCTTTTTGGATGAAAAGCACAAATTAGCTTTGCTCGTTTGACCTGAATCTAGTCTTCTCCAAAAGGGGTAAAATACCAAGATGGAACAGAGTCTAGAAATCCAGAACAATTTGTCTGAAGAGGAACTTGCCCATCATTCTAATTTGTTAGTAATTATATATTTTATAATGCTTTTCTCATGAAAGTCATCACTGAAAACATCTTGTTCCTTCCATTTTTCTACAAATGTTTTTCTTTCCTTTTCAAAATCATTTGATGTATATATCACCATCATTTTTCTTTTGCCTAACTTTGATGAATGGTGTGTGAAGAAAGGGCAAAGTTGAAGACACTGGAGAGTAACAATATAGATTAAGGGGAAAAACAAGAGAATAAATTTGTTTTAGATTAGCCATTGTTAGGATCTAACAGAATAGCGGTTTTTGTGTTGGATGAAAGTGGAGTTAAATGTGTTAGTGTACCTCAAAAAAAAAACATTACTAAAAGGGGAGAAAAGCTTTACATGTATATAACTTTTGCTATGTACTGTATTCAGAAAAAAAAAATTTGGAATTGTTTGAGTTAACTCTGAATATTTTTAGCTGATCTACACCTTTGGGTAGATTTCTAGAATAAATGACTGTGAAAAGTCCCAGCAGTTGAAATGACCTACCATTAAAGCTCCTGATAATTATATGCTGACACATTCCTACTTCTGAATGTAATTAGATTCCTGTTTATGAATGTGTCCTTGCTAAACTCAAAGTTTCATGAGGTACTATTACAATGTGCTTCTGCATTTAAACAGGAGATTTTCAAGTAATGTCAAGGAGTAACTGATATGAGGTACTTGAAAATGCAAGACTGATAACAATGAATACAAATCAGGATGATATTACAGTATTTGCTCAAATTTTCATAAAAATGCCAGAAAAATGAAGGCTCACTTAAAATAATTCTATCCTCCATGGTTGCTCTTTGCATCTTTTATATCCTATTCAATGTCACCATCTTATAGTTGGCAGGGTCTTTCTGATGAGAAACAGATGGGCCATATTCTTTGTAACCAAAATCCCCAAGATCAGGCCCTAGATTGTATTACTTAACTCAGAGAAGACTAAAGTGGTGCTGATGGAATTGTGATATGATGATGAGGAGGCCCAGTGGGAAATATGTTTTGAGGATAGTGTTTTAAACCAGCCTTATCTTAATGAAAAGGAATCTGTCAATTTATAAGACAATTGTTGTTGAGCTGTTTCATTCCTGTCTGACTCTTCATGCCTCCATTTGGGTTTTTCTTGACAAAGATACTTGAACGGTTTGCCATTTTCTTCTCCAGTTCATTTTACAAATGAGGAAACTGAGGTAAACAGGATTGAGTGACTTGCCTGGGGTCACACAGCTAGTAAATGTCTGAGGTTGAATTTGAACTCGTGAATTTCCTGATTCTAAGACCAGCACTCAAGTGACTGTACCACCTAGCAGCCCTAGAATTTTTTTTTTCTTTACACATTTCATTTATAAGGAAAAGATGAATGGCTAATCCCATTCTATCTCACCTATCAATTAAATTATAGTTACACTGTTTTCATAAATGTTGAGTATGAGGCTATTTCCTGAAACATTATAAACATCAAATAGTTGAATGAGTGCCTAATTTTTGCATAACTGATGGACATCAATGTCTCAGCTGTGAAATTAAAAAGGAAATCGGTTAGAGTTCTGCAAACACATCAAAACAATGTGCAAAACTTGCAATTAATTGAATGGGACACAAAGATAAAAACAATGTAGTCCCTGATCTCAGGGAGCTTACATTCTACTGAGGGGAACAAAATATGTTCATGACTATAGGTGATGCAGTGGATAGAGCACATGCCCTGTTATTAGGAAGACTCATGTTCATGAGTTCAAATCTGGTCTCAGACACTTACTAGCTGTATGACTCCGGGCAAATCACTTAACCCTGTTTGCCTCTGTTTCCTTATCTATAAAATGAGCTGGAGAGGGAAATGGTAAACTACTCCAGTACCTTTGCCAAGAAAACCCCAAATGGATTCACAAAGTCAGAAAAAACTTTTCACAGCTGAAAAGAATGACTAAATGATGTAAAAGCAAAGAATATACCAAGCAATACAAAGAAGTTTCAAGAGGAAGATTGCTTTAATAACTGGGAGAAGAGAAAGGCTTTGTTAGAGGTGGAACCTGCTTTTTCCTTTGAGGGAAAATAGGAATGCTTAGAAGTAGAAATGAGGAGAAGGCACATTATAGGTATCAAGGATCACCTCTACAAATATACAAAATCAGGGACTATTACAGCCAGGAAATAGCCATCAAATGTTTTAACTGGTATGGAAAGTACAGCATATGTTAGGGAATAAAGTAAATAAGTCTGAAAATGTAAGTGGGAGGCAAATTGGTATTGGTGTTGTTGCAAAAGGAGACCTGTATAATCTTCCAGGATATTTATTTCACTTTAAGGTCATGGAATCATAGATTCAGAGCTGAATCAGTCAATTAATCCATCCATATTATTCTATAACTGATAAAACTGGGGCCCTGGGAAGTTACATGACTTTCCTAAGGTCACACAGGTAGTGAGTATCAGAGGTGTGATTTGAACCAATTTCTCTAATTTCAGAACCAGTGAGTGTTCTTTTCACTGAAGATTACTCAAGGTAACTTCAAAAGTATTAAAACCTTAATGCAAACTTTTTGTTGCTGTTGTTGTTAACTAGTTCCAGTGGAGAAAGAGGGAAGTAAAGTCACAGGACTCAATTTCTTTCCCACAGCATGAGGAGGGTTGATTAGCTCATCTCTACTTTTCATTCCCCCTCCCAGTCTATGATCCTAAGATAGGCAGAGTAGTCAATGATAGGAAAGAGATTTCATACAACAGTCTGATTGGCAAAAGAGAATCTCACCTAGATTCCTTCTGGTATTCTTAGTTATCATTACTGAAGAGAACATTACAATGAATGATAAGGTAGTTTTACCTTAGAGGCAAAGGAAAATATTTAAGAGTGTAACATGAGTCTTCTTAAACTACACAGCTCTTTGCTACCTTGGGAACAGAAGATACAAGAAGGTCTTTTGTACCAAGCAGGTATTTTTTTCTGCATTCACAAGAAGCTGTGACTTTTGAACTTGAAATTAGAAGAGAACAATGGGAAAGAGGCGGGCTGTGAGGAACCATCTAAGTTAGTGATGTGGCATGAAGAGAAAAAGGAGAGGCACAGGCTCTATGCTAGGAGTTCAATTGGGGGACCAGGATCACCTTAATTTCCTCTCTGACTGTCGAGGCAATAAACTGAATAAATGTCCAGGGCCATCACTTTGCAAATGGATGAGTACGAAGGTCAAAGTGTGAAACCTTTGTAGTGAACCTTCAAAAACATTTGGACATGGAAAGGCCTGGAGAGTCACACACAAACTAAGTCTCTTAGTTTCTACCTCCTCTGAACCTGGTCATTAGGGTCCCTAGGTTATAACTGTCCAACCAACTTCCTGCTTCACCTCCCTCCCAGAGAGGGGCAAAATTAAGGATGAAAAATCTATTCTATTCTTTACCACCAGCAATACAGGTGGCTGGCATTCCAAACAAATAGTTCCCCAATTGTTTGCCATTTTTTCATTGTTTATAAATTAATTCCTATTCATATAAACTAAAACTGGGGGCTACTTACTCTGACTTGCTTATGTGTTTATTTTCTGGAGTAGTTAATGATGGAAACTAGGTAAAATTTGAAGAAAAAAAGTTGTTTTGCCTTAAAAAAAAGTAGACCTTTTTCTCCCTCAGCAGAAACTGGGAAAGGAGGGAGGACTAGAGCCAATGGGGGCATGAGGGACATAAAGCATATAAATTATCATTATCCTCTAGATCTAGTAAAAGAAATTGAGGATATACATGTACATTACATTACATGTACATTATACATATATATGTATGTAATTCTCGTTATTATTATTATATCCTGGCTCATTGCTGTGTTTTCCTATTACATTATTATATACTGGACCCAATCCAAGCTTCTTTGACATGTGTAATCTAATCCTCTACATTCAAGAGCTTTCCTTATTTTTTTTCTCCATTCCCTTTCCCTCTACTTTTAAGAGCCCATTTATACATGTGGAAAGCTATATACCTATTTTGCACATCCGAACTCATGTTCCTAGCTTTTTATATGTTCAATATCTACCTTATATATGTATGATTCCCTTTATATTTAGATATTAGACAAAATTAAGCAAATATAAAAAGTTCTTTTCCGTTAGACACATTCTATTACAGAGCAAGCAAGAACCTTAAGTGAAACAGCATGTTTATTTGAGGCAAGAGAGAACGATGAATAACCCTGGAAAATAAAGCAGTAGAATCATTCTCAGACACCCCTAGACACAGATGGGTACAACCTCCTACTTACATGCCTGATGGAAAAAGGCTTAGGTTTTAGTGCTTTCTGCCTTGGTCTCAGGAGGCGGCATGAAAACTCCCCCATAGTAGGACTTGCTCAGGCACAGGGATGGTGCCGTTTGTGGCTTCCGTGTCCAGTTGGACCCTGGGCTTTGCTCTTCAGCTCATGACATCAGGCTGTTTGATTTCAGTTGCATGCCCCCTATAGCTCATGACTCCTCTCCTTGTTCTGTGGGTCTCACTAACAAGCCAAGACTGCTGGCATGTGGGGCATATACACATATGGTGTTACTTTAGATGTCTCCATCTCCTTCTGCAATGAAATGCCACCTCACCTTCAACCCCCTAGGAAAGTCTCATGGGATTTTAGGCCTGGGAATTCCAGGATCCAACCTTAATTTGCAAGCCTGAGGTTCTTGGGAAATGTAGTCCCTTCAATCATGAGCCCCCTATTACAGGAAGAAAGCCAGGGTATATGTGAGTGAGATTTTGAGATAGATCCAAATGAAAATATTATTTTTCAACCAAATGTTCTATTTTGTAGCACATATATCCTTTACGTGGGAGATTCACCAGTGCTTAGCTATTTGAGCCTTAGAGAGCTAATGACAGACAGTTCAGTCTTTCTTCCTTCTAAGGGAGAGCAGAAGAATCAGGAGAAATCTCATGGGAGACTCTGATATCAGAGAAAGGGTAAACTAGCAAAAGAGTGGTTGAGAGAAGCTCTGGCTACGGGGGAAGGGGCCCTGCTGTAATGGGTTGGGGAAAAAGGACTACCACTCCTCATCCAGGACTAGGAATAAATGCTCCTGAGACACCAAAATAAGAGATTGTTGACTTGGGCTGAAGGATACCAGATAAAGCTAATACAGGAAACCATACTGCTGAGAACAGACCTGGTGATCAATTATTCTAATACTCTCTTCACCAATTTTTCCTCCCATTCTGTCATTGGAGCACCCCAAACTGCAATACTGACCCTTTGAAATCTATCCATGTCCATATCAATATCCTTGGGAGTTTATGGACCCCATCTATGTTAAGAACTCCCAGACAATGAATGAGCTAAGCTGTGGTGTTCTAGTACGCAGGAGGATCAGTAAGGAGCAATTAATTCTCTCTTAAATTCCTCTGAGGTCAGTCTTGCTCAAATCTCTCTTTTTCCCCCCCTTCTATAGCAGGTTCAAAGAAACACTTCTTCCTGATAAGGACCTCTTTTCACTTCATTCACTAAATATATTTTTTCCTTTCTCTTTTTCCTTAGGGTCAATCCAAAAAGATATTGCATTGGAGATTCCATAAAATTCTCCTTGTTCTTGGAAAATGACTGTGTAATCTATTTTACTGAGAAGATTAAGGTTATCAAGCATTCCTTCTTCTAAATATCTGTATACCTATTCTTTATTCTTTTTTACCTCTTCATATAAATCACTCCTTAGCTTAATTCTTTCATTTCTCATGAACATATACAATCTCCCCTATATGTTAAAAAAAACATTTTTCACTGAAACAGTGGCTGCTTATAGCCAATATACTATTATTTTTTCTTCTTTTTATAGCCCAATTGGTAATCTTATATTTTTGCTGCCATGTAACTTTGGACTTAAGCGAATTTGCATAACATTCGTCTCATTGGAGAATGATACCTCCATGCTCCATGCCTACATGAGGCATGCAGTTGGTGAGAATGTGGGAGAGGAGAGATATAGTTCTTCTGGTTTCCAGTATCAAGAGAAGAAAAACACTTTTACAGGTTATTTTCAGGGAGAGGTACATGGATGAAGGGAAGGACTTTGGGAAGAAGTTAATATGTAGAGGAGCTGGCTCATTAATCATGTCCCTACTCTCAGTTTACCATATTAGATATTCCAGGGAATTCTCCCTCAGGGACTGTTAATGGTTTAACTGAGATATTTCTCCCACAATGGGAAAGCTCTTTCATTTAGTATATTGTCTGATTTATTCTAATCTATATAACCTCTCTGGTTTCTGTTTGCTATCAGTTTGGATAAATGGATTTATTTGCTATTCACTATGTGTGATGGTCTCATAACTGGAACTTTGTAAAAGGAGTCAAGCTTTTTGATATATATGCATTGGGCCATTCCTTCCTTGTTAAAAATATAATGAACAAGTACAGCTTGAACCTAAAAATGAATCCTTCTAGACTAACAATAGTAAAGCGTAAGGATAGATACAATTTTACACTAGCACCCCACTCTGATGAGAGCAGAGTGACCAACTTTGCAGTCCCAATCTTTGTTCCCTTCCTGGAATGAATCACCTTCTCCCTTGGAGAAATGTATGTTGAAGAGATTGGGGAAATTCTTCATCCTGGAAAATCATATCTAAACAAACCCTTAACCTACAGAGCAATACATATATCTTATGTCATTTTATAATGCCTTCTTAACCATATGGAAACTGGCTTAACTAACACTACCTGTGGTTACCAATTGGGTTTTCATTAACAAAATGAAAGTTGTTGTTTTTTTTCTCTAGCTCATTCTTGTTAATTTTATTGTGGCATGTAGAAAATGTTTAACATATTGTTCAGAAATTTTATTAATTATTTTTCTACTTAAAACTAAATATATGTGACTGAAGACTGTTGGAGCCCAGAATGTTGTCCTGACCTCCATAACTCTCTAGGAATTCCAAGAAATGACTATTTAAAAAAATTGTGGTTCCTTCAGAGTCTTTTTGGATCTATCCATGTTTGTATTTTGGATTCCCCTTGTATTTTGACTTCCACCTAAATTTTATTGAATGTTTACATTTATTGATACTTTCTACTTTATGTACAAGTTTCCATTTCAGCAAAATTTCTCAATTGCATAAGGGTACCCTTGTCAAAATCCTGTAAGATCTAAACTCTCCAGAATCTGGACAAGAAGGAACCACATCTCCTTTCCAGCTCACTCTCCCCTACAAAATAATCTAATAAATTTCTTCTTAAAAATATTTCAGATTTTGTGGATTGTTCTCACAAAAAAAAAATACATGCAGGACATTGTTGATCACTTCTACTTTATTGAAACTTCTTTTTTCCTTTTTTTTCTGATATGAAACTACATAGTTCTCCTGTCTCTTTGATGGAGCCATCTTTCTCTCATTCATGATTATATTACTATTTATAAATGTCTCCCTCTCACAAGATTTGGTTCTCAAATTTCTGACATTTCATTATAAGAATCTCTTATTTGGAGATTTCATGGACTTCATTTATTTTTAACAAGTACATAGCATTGCCACCCATACTGTACCACTTTACATCTGTCAAACAGGATGTATATATGCCTACTCTCTTTCTGGGATAGCTTGCTCACTTAAATTTATCTTCACTCTGACATGTCTAGGTCCACTGAGAAGAACCACCACCATGGATTTATTCTCATACATACTCTCTTAAGATCTTCAGGTGAGAGAAATGATCTTAGGAAAACATGGATAGAATTGCATGAAATAATGAGTAAAATGAGCAGAACCAAGAGAATATTGTATACAGTAATGGCAATCTTGTTTTAAGAATGACTTTGCATAAGACATTTTGACTATTATAAATACCCAAATTAACTACAAAGGACATATGAAAGAAGATGTTATCTGTATCCAGAGAAATAATTGATGAATGTATGATTTTACATGCATATATACACACATATACATATATACATACACATAGATATTTGCATGTAATGGTATCCATTTCTAGTGTGAGAGGAAGTGGGGAGGGAAAAAAGGAAAAGAAAAAGGAAAAAATTATATGATTACTTTATTACATATTTAAAAGGAATATGAAGTTGCACATAATAGCTTTGCAGTTTCATGTGCAATCATTTTTTAAAACTATACTGTTATGAAAATATTCATTTTATTCTATAAATTAAAAAAATAAAAATTTAAAATGTATATACCTTAATTTAAAATACTTTATTGCTTAAAAATACACTATCAAAAATGCATACATGACAAAAAAAGATTAAGAACATTTTCACTAGGTAAATTAGACACACACAGCATTCCTCTCATCTACGAATTTAGTTACCTTGTAAAAAAGGAAATGAGTCTGGATATGGACTCAGGTATTCCTGACCCTAGGCATAGCACTCTATTCAAGGTGCCACATAACTACTTTTTTTATTGTTGTTAGAAGCTCTCCCTCTTTCTGCTCTCAATTATCATTGTCCCATTCACTTCAAGTAGAAGGCCTATAGGATCTTCATTATTGCTTTAAGACCCATTTTTGCTGTCCTTAGCTTCCCCTAGCGCATTTTGAGCTTTAGCATTCCTGATCCCTTTTCTACTATCATGCCACACTCATATTCAACATCTATTGCTTTTGTCTTTATTACATTTCTTTCACAATGAACAGGGTAGGATAGGAGTGATTCTGGAGTAGGCCTAGGAAGGAATAAGATTAAATTAAATACTGTTTGAATGAAGGTGCAGAATAAGGTAGTAGATTGCTTCTAAAGTAATTAGACATGGTGACAGCTATTAAGGAATCAATATAAAGCAGAGTGAATTGGAGGGACTCAGTCATCCTGCATTAAACTTTAGAAGAAGTAAAAGAATTAATGATCTTCAAAGTTCTGATTAGAACAGAAATGTATGGTGCTAACGATTCATTCTCAGATTTTTGTCTCTAAGCTCTGACCCCACTTTGGAGCACCAGCTTTGCATTTTCTACTGCCTACTGGATATTTCCAACCATAGTTTTGACCTGACCCTCAAATTCAACATATTCCTTTAAACGTACTTTTCCCCAACTTTTCTATTTCAGTATAATAGCCCTATCAGTATTCCTCATGTACTGACATCAATTTCAGTTGTCTAGTTTGTGGACAAACTTTAGTGCAAAACAGAGGGAGGGAATTTGAGATTTCAAGGTTACAAGGAGACTTTTTGGAGATGGGTAGGGAGGGAAGTAATGGTATACTCCTAGAAGAATCTGGCATCCTGAACAGGATTGTGCAACCCAGGCAGTTTATTCCCAGGGGGAAGGAGGGGAAATGTTGCCTTCTCAGTGATATTCTATACGAAAGAGGTAGAGAACCTATTTCAGACCAAGCACCTGAGAGGAGATCAAGAGTAACTACTGTAAGGACATAAACTGAAGCCCACTATTGTACTGATTTTGTGACCATCCTCACCTTGGAAAATACCAGTTCGTTGTTCTGATTCCCTGAGAAACCCAACAAATAGGACAACAATTTAGAGCAGAGACTTTGTGCTTCAAATAGATACATTCTAGCCAATTCCCCATGGAGTGGTGGTGGGAAGGTATGGTGTTGAGAGGGATGAAATTTCTCAGGTTTTGGATCTGTATTTACAGAGGAATTATTGTTTAGTATGAGGAGGATCACAATTAAGGGGTGGAGAGATAGGGGGAAGGGAAGGGAAATGTCTATTCTAGGTAAACAGATGTTATTTTCTTTATTAATTTCTAATATTTTGATCAAAATTTTATACAACATGTACAGAGCATGACCTTGACTGAAACAAAACATATATGTTTCTGTAAGTTGATGGGGGCTATTTTCTATTTGGATTATCTGCACCAACCCTAGACCAACCTGTGAGGTAGCTAAATGGCACAGGGGATAGACTGCTGGGCCTGGAGTCAGGATAGAACTGAGTTCAAATTTGACCTCAGGCGTCTGCTAGATGTGAGACCCTGAACAAATCACTCACTTTATATCTACCTCAGTTTCCTCAACTCTAAAATATGAATAATAATAGCACCTAACTTGCAAGAGCCTCATGAAGATTAAATGAGATTATGTTTTTCAAGAGCAAGATAATATATTTCACAGTTCCTGGCACAAATAGGTGGTGAATAAATTTATTCCCTTCCTTCCCTTCCTCTCCATTTAGGGATGGAACCAAGGAGGACCAGTAGATCTCTCAAATACACTA
The DNA here is from genome assembly GCF_028583685.1 of Petaurus breviceps papuanus. Taxonomy (NCBI): domain Eukaryota; kingdom Metazoa; phylum Chordata; class Mammalia; order Diprotodontia; family Petauridae; genus Petaurus; species Petaurus breviceps. Next base: position 24,550,375 of record NW_027186523.1, read on the forward strand.
ACATTCTTTGGCTCTGGCCCCGCTCTCCCCTCCTGAGGATCACTATTACATTCATTCTCCACTAAACAAGCCAGCTCTGCATAATCCTTCTCAAACCACAAATAATAATTAGGTCAGAATCACTGGTCAGTGCAATTTTTATGTCAAAGATTTCAATTAAGGCAACAGATAAGAACAAACATAGCTCTTGTACACGGGCCACTGGGAAGAGAATAAATTGCTTTTCTCTAAGACTAGAAGGATTTACTGATGCCTTGGTGGGTAATTTTCCTCAGGAAGGTGGGGCCTAAAAGGAGAAAATGGTCAAGTGGCATTAATACTAGGCAAATGTCTCTGAGATAACCCAAGGGGCCTCTGGTCACTGACTCAAACCCCCTACTGGTATCTTGCCTTGCTCACAACTGTCCTTAATGTGAATACTTCCTCTTTCGGATTCGTCACTTTATTCCCTGCTATCCCAACCTTCTCGCTAAACATGACATTTCTCTCCTCTGAAATGATAGAGCATTTATCATCTGTATTATTCATTTTGTATATCTTCTACTGACCTCTTCACCTGACAACCTCATCAGCTCCTTCTTAGAAGTTTTATCCCAAGGTCAAAGGTAAAACTCCCTCAGTATGGAGAGGAGAAGCTGGGTTGTGTCTATCTGAATTCACAGGTATGGTCAAGATATTATTACATTCTACATTATTCACCTACATGTAATCTCAAGTTCAGTCAAGTGGGCCTTCTTACTGTTTCTTGCATTCCATATTTCATCTCTTTGTCTTTTCACAGGTCTTTGTCTTTCCCCATCCCTGAAATGCAGTCTCCATTTACTTCTGCAATTTAGAATTTCTAAGGTTTTTTTGAAGTCCAGTTCAAGAACCACATCCAAATTGAAGCCTTTATTGATTATCCTGTCTGCTGGTGTTTCTTCCCCTGACCCTCAAATTTTTTTCTATATACTGAGGTACATGCTGTCTCTTCCCAAAGATTGTAAATACCTTGAGGTCTGAGGACTTCTTTCAACAAGGAGTACAACTAGGTGTCCCCTTGTGTCACTGCTGGCCCCTCACTTGCACTGCATCTCTGCTGCTCCCCTAAGTGGCTTTTACATCTCTGCTGAATTCGTGAGTGATGAAATGTTTTTAAAAATTAAGTCAGGGGCGGCTAGGTGGCAAAGTGAATAGAGCACTGGCCCTGAAGTCAGGAGAAGCTGAGTTTAAATCCAGCCTCAGACACTTAACACTCATTAGCTGTGTGACCTTGGGCAAGTCACTTAACCCCAATTGCCCTGCCTTCCTCCCCCCAAACAGCAAACAGACAAAAAATACTAAGTGATTTCTATCTGCCCTATACTGTATGACTTGCTAAGAGTGCAAGCTCAAAAGTAAGAGAGACCCTGCCTTCAAGGAGCTTATTCTAATAGGATGAGACAATACTCATTAGGAAGTGATCATCAGGAAAGAGTATTTTGACCTGGGAAGTCACAAAAGTTGTGAATAGAGAAATAGGATACTTTGTTCAAGAAATAATTGCAGTGTTGATGTGATTAGAATTCTGAAAACAAGGGATAGGAGAGAGAGAACTACATAAAAACACATAGTAGAACAAAAGATGGCTGAAGTAAAGAAATGTGTCTGAGTCTAGGACTGCCATTTTTTCAACAGCATGGCAGAATACTGTACAGGTAAAGTAGAATAATTGGGTCTATGGTTACTCTTTTTTCTTTCACTCACTTGGACTTTTATACTCTAACTTGAGTACACCATTCTGAAGAAGGTCAGCATAAAATGATGAGGTCTAGGGTTAGGGGTGCTCGGGACCCCAAAATACCAACATGCTGGGTCCTGCTGAATAATTCAACTCTTCTCCAAAGAAAAGTATATTAAAAGCTGGCCATAATGGGTAGACTCTTAAGAAGCCTTAGTATCTGTAAGGTTTGTATTAGACACAGAGCAAGACTGTGGGGTCTTATATACAGAACGGTTGTGGGAGGAATCTAGGGGTGGTCTAGAGAAGGAGTTCGGGGAGGGTCTTCATGAGGAGTAAGATGAGGTCACACTCCACTAATGAGTTTTGAGAGGGTCTTCAGGAGGAGTCCATGAGGTTAGACTCCAGTAATGAGTGATTAAGGGTGGGAAGTTTCTGGAAGCTACCTGGAGACACAGACAATGGTGGGCTAGGTCAGTTCAAGGGTGTAACAGATAGTTTGGGAGGATCCAGGGTGGGGGCCTAGCTGGATAATGGAGGGCCAGGCTAGTAACAAAGGTTTGGGCTAAGCTAGAATGAAAGGCTTATGGCCTCAGGCAAATGCCTCATCAAATGGGAAGATTCAATCAGAGTTCAAGGGGGTTTCCTGAGCCTGTACTTCATAAATTCCAGTGATCATCTTATTGTTTCTAAGCATCTATCCATGTTGCTAGCTAGGAGGCTTTGTCTCTTGGGTAAAATAACTAAAAAGCATTTTTTGGATAAGGATGGGCTGATGGACTTTTTGTTTGTTTGTTTTAGAGGACAAACCTAGCTGCGAAAAGTCAAGCAGAATGTCCCTAAAATTAAGTCTTAGTTTTTACCCTTCAGTCCAGGACATATACCATAATCCTTTGTCCCCACCCACTATCTGGTTTGGGATTAGAAATCCCCAAGGGTTGCATTGACAGTTGTCTTGACCTATGTCTCCTTTGACTTTGGAGGAGAGAGTGAGGTTGATGATTTTGTACTGCCCCACCTCACTTAAATCCTATTCATTTGCTAGTCAAGACATCACCCTCCTCAAGTCTTTGGCCTTCTTCAAGAAAAGACTAACAACACAACAACAAATACCTTGCGAGTTAAGCATAATTTTTGTCTTTGTATCACTTGGCCCAGCACAATACTTGGAAAAATTACAGCAGGCTCTTAATAAATTATTGGCAGCTAAGTACTACAGTGGATAGAGTGCTGGTCCTGAAGTAAGGAAGACTCATCTCTCTGAGTTCAAATCTGGATTCAGACACTTACTAGCTGTGGGATGCTGGTCAAGTCATTTAACCCTGTTTGCCTCAGTTCTTCACGTGTAAAATGAGCTGAAGAAGGAAATGGCAAACCACTTTAGTATCTTTGTCTAGAAAACTCTAAATAGGATCATGAAAAGTTGGACACTACTGAAATGACTAACAACAACAATAAATGTTTGTTGATTAATGTATTGATTCTCAGAGAAAAAGGAGACTAAGTAATTAAGATGTAATTGCAGATTATGAATTGTAGTTACTAATTGGAAATCTGAAGAGGGAGGAAAAAAGTTTGGAATAGTCCCTGTAAGGAATGAGATTCATCATAGGATTTTAGATTCATAGATTTTTATCTCCAGTGGACTTTTTGTATTATCTAATCAAGCCTTGTTGTTTTACAAATGAAGAAATGAGGTCCAAAGTAAAATGAGGAACTTAAGGTCATACAGGTAGAACTGAAGCTCAAGCTCACACTCTTATTCCAAATGCAGCATACTTTCCTTTGTACCATGCCAATCTCAAAGAAGTCAGTAAAGATAAAGGATTGTTGAGCAGCAGCAAGAACCAAAAATGTATCAAGCCAATGAATATTCTTTTTGGTTTAGAGAAAGAAGTGTGTGTAGTATTGTATACTACAAAACATTGCCCTTTATATCTTTTGATTTTACATAACCTTTCCTCTTTGTTGTGTTGTTTTTGTTGTTGACCCACATCCAACATTTTGTGACCCCATTCAGCGTTTTCTTGGCAAAGATACAGGAGTGGTTGCTATTTCCTTCTATATATATCATTTTAAAGATGAAGGAACTGAGGTAAAAAAGGTTAAGTGACTTGCCCAGGGTCACATAGCTAGCAAGAGTCTGAGGCCAGAGTTGAACTCAGGAAGATGAGCCTTCCTAACTCTTTCCAGTGTACCACCTAACTTCCCCATAGCAATAATAGCAGTGATATAAAAATAAAGGCATGTATAATAATTTTTAAAAATATATTAAAAAGCAAGGGGGTATATTATCATTCCTCATAACCAAAGGAATGAATGACATTGGTTCCTAATTTCAGAGAATTACAAATTAGACTTTTTTTTTTTTAATATGCCTACATGTATTATACTTTTAGTGGAGAAATACAGCTTTCAGTGGAGTGTTAAAAATCTCAGCCCAGAATGTTCAGGATAATTACAGGTGTGTAATAGAATGCTAATTGGATACTGGTGAGTGAGAATTAAATAGGAAATATCAAAATGAGTTTTGCAGTGTTAGATAAAAAATCGATGAGTGCTCATTTGCAATCAGTTAAAGTCTATATCTTTGCTACTAATTTTTTTTTTTTACTAATTTCAACTGGTCAGTATTTGATGGTGGGATTAGTTTAAGAAGATCTGTATCTTAATTAATATTTATGCAAAAAAGAAATTATATAGAGTGTTCCTGTGAACAATACGTGAAAAGGAATAAAAGAATAGAACAGTATGTGATGTTCTCTTCAATTTTTTTTGTGTTATGAATGTCAGCTAACTTCAAATTAAATTCACCTTTAATGCCCTCTAGTTGTATAGACATGACCTTGACTTTTTTTGGTTTTTTTTTTTTTTGGGGGGGAGGTGTAATGGGAATGCAAATTTGGAAGATCTTCCCTGCCCCTAGGCTAAAGTGCACCTGAAGCCTGGGGAGGGAGGCTTGTTTTTCAGTAGATACTTTTTGATTGGCCAGTGGGTCAATAAGGTTGTTACATTCTCTGAGCCAGGAGAAGGCTATATAAGCCCTGATGTGAGGCTTTGCTTTGGGGGCTCACTTTGAGAAGTGTTCTGTGATTTGATCTGTATTCTGGGAAGCCGTTGTCCAGGGCCCCCCCGGCTTTGAAAAACCCAGATGTGGAAACCCAGATGTTGACTGGGTATGGATGTAATGGTTGGACAGTTTGGAAATCTGTCTACTTGCTCTGTTTCTGTCTTGATAATTCTGCCTGTATACTTTGAAGTTCGGGGTGCTGACCTTTTCCCCTGAACAAGGTAAACGATATATGTCTGACTGATTAAAGTAAGCTTGTTAACCCATTTTGAGTTGCTTTCCTTTATCAAAGCAGGTCCAAGAACCTGTATGGGCAGCAAACCCTGAGGACCTGCTTGGGGTGCTTGCTGCTAGGAGGGCAGGGCAATTGGCATTAAGTAACTTGCCCACGGTCACACAGCTAGTACATGTTAAGTGTCTGAAGCTACACTTGAACTCAGGTCCTCCTGACTCCAGGGTCAGTGCTTGATTCACTGCACCACCTAGCCGCCCCAATGACCTTGACTTCTTAAAGACTGTTGGTGTAGGGCAGGCCCTGGCAGTTCAAGAAGGGAGGAGGGGCCCAGGGATAGACTGAATGCCTGCCAATCAAGGGCTTTTTTAGATAACTTTTAGAAGTTCATCAGCAGAAGACTGGCTACTGTGTGATTTTTTTTAAGCCACCACAACTTGCGAAAGACTGTCAATATGATGAAGGTATAGAGGGGTTCGTTCCCATGTGACAAACCACCAATAAAATAAAAAATCCTGGAAGCAGTAAAAATGTAAAAAAAAAAAAATTAAACACTTGAATTAAGTTATTACATATATTTGGAAACCAGCAACAAGGTAAGCTTCCATGTTCCAATGCAGTGGGATAGAAAACATACCTAGCTTCTTGGAAAGTGCTCCAGTTCAGTCCCTATTGTGTGTACAGTACTCAGAATGGATATAAATATATAGTAATGGGGAAAGCAACTATCAGTGAACTTCAGATCTTACCTTTCACTTCTTGCATTACTTTGGGCAAATCATTTAGCTTCTCTGGGACTCAATTTGCTTAACTGTAAATTGGGGGGAAGGTGGACTAGATGGGTTTGGAAGGTCCCTTTCTATTGTACCTATAACCTAACAATTCTATGTGCTCTCTCTCTCCTCTTTTTCATGCTCCTCCCCCTCTCTCCCTGTATATGCACATGCATATATGTGTGTGCATGTGTATATATGTATACATCTATATGGACTGTTTGTCTAAGGTGGCATGACAGGTAACTGGTTCTTAGGCAAAAATGGCAAAGCGAGACCTCTCATAGCCATCTTTAGACCGTTCTATCAATTCTTGATTTCCCCTCTTCCCTCTCCTTGGGTCCTATGTTGTATTGCTCTGTTCTGCTCTCTGATTGTTGGGTCCCTCCGCCCACCCCAACTTTGTCACACGACAAAGGTTGACACTCCCAAGATCCCTCTACTCTAAAAGAAAAGAACTGAGCAAGCTGGCAGCAGCTTCTAAAAAGGTATCATGTCTCAAGTGGAGATTTTCCTTTTTGACAGTTCAGTCAAACACATCAACTTTCCTGAGTGCTTACAAGTGCTCCACTGAGCATAAGGTGCTGAAATAGGCAGTGAGAAATTTTTGTTTGTTGCTCATGTGGACCTGTGATTTGATTAGTGTGGAAAGCTCCTGATTTTTATATTCTCTCAACTAATGTTTATCAACCATTTTTTCTGTAACCTATAGACTTACAGAGCTACCTGAGGCACTGAGTTGTGACTTACCCAGGGCTGAAGAACTTGTATGTGTCAGAGACATGACCTGTACCCAGGTCTTCCTGTCTCCAACACCAATCTCTATACACTATAACCTGATGCCTTTCAGGGGCTAAGGATATAAAGTAGAAAAAAAATACTTTTACTTTATCATTTGGCAATATTCCAGGGTAAAGTATTTTTTCATTCATTTTCTCATTTTTTAAGAATCAGTTGACAAAATTTCATTTCAGGATGCCTATAGAAAACAATTTAATTCACTGTAGCCTTCGGCAAATCACTTCTCCAATCAACCTGTTTATTTGTAAAATGAGGATTGAATTTCTGATCTCTAAATTTCCTTCTAGGTCTCTAATAGTCTATAAAAATAAAGCAATCACTATGGAACTGTTACTTTTGCATTACTTTGATTTGCCACAAGATGGAGATATAGACCTTTGAAAAGAAGAATTTTTTTTTCAAACTTTTTTCTTTAATTGGTTTAAGGGGGGGAAATTATAGGGGTTTTGTATAACATATCTATTCTTTTCTATAGCATTAGAAGTAGAAATTCTGATAGAAATTGCCTAATAGAAAAATAAACTTGCATCATTTGGGAAGACAATATAGTATTATTATAAAATATTTTATTATACATTATAGGAGTATGACATGTTTTGTCTTATTTTGCATTTTTGCCATATTCTAAGTAATACACACATTTAAAATGATGACCTTGAAAATAATTATTTTTGTGTAAAGTGTAATAGTAATTGCTAGTTACAGAGAGCATGTTCAATAAACGTTTGTTGATTGGTTATTGTGGTATTAAAAGTGGTTTGGCCTAGCACTGACCTTCACCTCTGAACACCACATAGCCAATTTATCTTTGAGGTTCATAGCAAAAGTAGTGGCAATATGTTTAAGTAGCAATAAGGCAGATTTGGGCTCTTAACACTTAGAACTATGTGATACGAGTCTTTTTTTTTTTTTTTTTTTTCTTTTTTTGAGGGCATTTGGGTTTATGTAACTTGCCCAAGGTCACATGGCAAGGTTGTGTGTGTGTGTGTGTGTGTGTGTGTGTGTGTGTGTGTGTGTGTGTGTGTGTGTGTGTGAAGTGTCTGAGGCT
>NW_027186523.1:24558397-24638472 GCF_028583685.1 Petaurus breviceps papuanus
TGTGTGTGTGTGTGTGTGTGTGTGTGTGTGTGTGTGTGTGTGTGTGAAGTGTCTGAGGCTGGATCCGAGCTCAGGTCCTACTGACTCCAGGGCCAGAACTCTACTCACTGCACCACCTAAGGGTCTTAATAGAGATTTGACCTTGGAGTTAGAAAGCCCTGGCTTAACATCTTTTTTCAGACATTAACTGGGTGACCTTAGTTCAGTTGACTCTCCCCTAATCTGCAGTTTCCTGATCTGAGAAATAAGGATGTTAGACTCAGTTTTTTTTTTTCAGCTCTATCTCTTTGATACTTTAATTTGTGTTCAAGTCCTTCCTCTGACATACTCACATGACACTAAATAAGTTACTTAATCTGTTAATGCCTCAAAAAACTCTCTAAAAGTATAAATGTCAAAGGAGGTGCAAATCTGCTTTGACTGAAGGGGTTTATTCACTTGGAATTTTCTTTAGGAATTGTTGATAGAGTCATGGATTTGACTGGAGTTCAAAATGGACCTCAGACACTCATTAGCTCTGACTTTGGGCAAGATACTTAATCCTCGTATGTACAATGGGGATAATAATAGCACCTATTTCACAGCATTGTTTCATGGCAACAATAACAACAGCTAGCCTTTTAGGTTCACAAGGGACTTTACATCTCATTTTATCCTCATGGTACCATCCTGAGGTAGATGCTATCATTATCCCTATCTCTATCCACTAAGTCACCTGGTTGCCCTAAGTGGCTTGGTTATCTCAGATGAAATAACATTTGTAAAGCACTTTGCAAATCTTAAGCTATATAAATGCTAGCTTTAAAAAAAAAAAGTTGAATAGGTTGCCTCAGGACGTAGTGGATTTCTTATAACTTTAGATCTTCAGGTGGAGCTGTTAGATTTTTCATGGGGGTGGGGATTCCTGTTTATTTAGGGATTGCATTACATACCCTTTGATATTCCTTCTAACCAAGAAACTATGTAAATATGTAAAATGAAAAAATAAAAAATAATATATAAGAAAGCTGAATTTTTTTTTAGTTTTTAACTGAATTTACCTGAATTTTTAAAAGTTGATAGAAGCAGTGTATTACAACTTTATTTGGAACTACAATATCTCCATGATATTGCATTACCTTCTAATGTCTTTCTAGCTCTCAATCTATATTCCCGCAACTTTATGATTTATGTGCTAATTAGATTAATTTTGAAAACTATGTTATCATGGATAGGTCCTGATCTCTCAGTGTTAAAATATTGAAATGTTACCTCATGTATACTTCATGAAATTATGTCAACTTCAAATATTTGCTGTTAACATTATTTAATCATGTTGTTTGTCCTTCATTTCAAAGAAAACCAAAGAGGACTTGACTGGAGTGTAAATTGGATTTAAGTGAGTTGAACTATCTCTTCCAGAGTCATCAGAGCCCAATAGCAAAACAAAAGTCAAGAACACTGACAATGGCACTAATTGAACTGGATGACCCAGGCGTCTTTGGGTCATCTGCTCCACAGTGACAGCTTCAGTCACTTTCATGGGCTGTTGAAACAAAATGTTCCTTCACATCCACTTATTCCGCAAGAGAAGCCTTCACATGTTTGGGATAAATAAACCCCTCCTATTTTACCTGTGGGTTTGAGGCCTCAGCCTAGATTAATCCATCTGCTGAGACAGTTTTACCAGATATGGCCACTACACAGACTGAAGGTTCTTGGAACCATGGTTGGGAGCTGCTTGGCAGGTAGATATGGAAGGTGAATGAGCAACCCTGAAAAGGGCTCAGCAGTCCTCACATCAGAGGTACTTGTCCTCCCAGAAAACCCCACACATCCTTATTTTATCATAATAAAATCAAGAAGAACATTAAATTTTAAATGATTAAAAAAAAGGGGAGGGAAAGGGTACACACTGAAGGAAGTTTTATGCTACAATTTTAAAGACCTCTTGAATAGACTTTCAAGACACCTCAAAGTAGACAAAAATCTAAGAGAATGGAGAAAATCAGAGATGATATTTTTACCCGAAACAGGTCACAGACAAAACCACAGTAACTCTTCCTATTTCTACTTCTCTGTAAAATCTTTATAAAAATGGTTTTTTGTGTATATTGAGGATCTCCTTAATGGAAATATGAGAAGCAAACAGGTTTTAATAGATAATTCTCTAGAACAGCACAGATCACAGCTTCACAACTAACCCAGAGGTTTTAGAAAATACAAGATAATACTGTATTTATTATTTATTGTTTTTTTTAAGTACTTGATTCTACCTTAGAAAAAAATACAGCTTGTAAGTTTCTATTTCAATGAGGTATCTCAATGCAGATATTAAGATTTTTAAGAAGCCCTTGATAGGCACAGCCATGGAAAGAATTTTGTTCAACAGTTCTCTGATTATCAATTTGGAGACAGAGAAGAATAGTGAAAAGAAGAATGGCTCTGGGGTCAGCAGACCTGGATCCAAATCTGACCTCCCTCTCTTACTACCTGTGTGGCCTTAGGCAAGTCACTTACCTTCCCTGGGCCTCAATTTCCCCATAGTAAAATGAGAAGTTTGCACTAGATGGCTTAGATGGCATAGAACTCTAGTTCTATGACCCTGTCACCTTGAACAACTGGCTTCACTTCTCTGGCATTGAGTACCTTATCTTTTAAATGAGTGGATTGGACTAGACAGCAATACTAATGCTATTACTACTAATAATAGTTAGCACTTGCAAAGCTATTAAAGATCTGCAAGTCATTTTATGTATGTTAGCCCATTTGATACTCAGAACAATATTATGAGGTAGATACTATTATTATCTTCATTTTACAGATGAGCAAACTGAGCATAAGGGGAAGGAAGTATTTAAGTGCTTACTATGTACCAGGTTTGGGCAGTTTAGTTGGCAGTGCCTAGAGCACCTGACCTGGAGTCAGGAAGATCTGAGTTCAAATCCATCCTCAGATTTACTAGCTATGTGACCCCAGGCAAGTCACTTCATCCTGTTTTAGCTCAGTTTCCTCATCTGTAAAATGAGCTGGTGAAGGAAATGGAAAACTGCTTCAGTATCTTTGCCAAGAAAATTCTGAATGGGGACACAAAGAGTCAGACATGACTAAAAAATAGCTAAAAAACAGAAAATGTGCCAGACATTAAGATGATTACAATTCTTATCTCATTTCATTCTCCCACCACACCTGGGAAATATGGCTATTATTATCCTCATTTGACAATTCAAGAAGCTGAAGCAGAGACTAAGTGACTTGCTCAGGGTCACACATCTAGTAAACCTCTGAGGCTGGATTTGAACTCATCTTTCTAACTACAAGTTCATTGCTATATCTACCATACCACTTTGCTGAAGTCTCTCTTTGCTCTATGTTCCCATATCATTAAGTAGCAGACATGTTCAGCAAAGGACTTCTGTTTGATAATAGCAAATGTCCTGCCGAGAGTCCAAATGTAGGACATAGTGCCTGTAGGTATTTCCATGTGCTAGAGTTGATGGATAACATTTTTCTGATTGTATTGAGTACCAGAATATTACACATTCTCCTCAAAAATCTCCATGGTCAATGAGAAGAGCTTGGGCTTTTGTGGATAATAGGTTCCTAGATTTAGAAGTCAAAGAGAACCTGGGGATGTGAACTCCAACACCTGATTTTATAGAGAAGAAGAATGATAGTAAACAACTTGCCCCAGATGATGCAGAGAGTAAGTAGCAGACCAGGATTTCAACCCAGGTCCTCTGACTCCAAATCCCATGTTCTTTCTATCTTACAGATTGTGACAATTGGTTCCATGCCTCACTGAGTTAATCTATTACTACATATATGAGGATGGACAGCAGTAAAAAGAACGTAAAAAGACAGATGACTTTGGATTTGTGATATTATGTAGTACTTTGAATCCTGGCTGACCTGGGAATTTCTGGTGGTTCTGAGATCACTAAAGACTCCAAATTACCTGTGATCCAAAAGATAAAGAAATACACATATGTACCATATTACTAGCAATAACTTCTATGCATGAAATGGTAAAAATAATGTATCATCAAGCATATATATTATTGAAAATGAGATGGAAGGGTCATATGAGAGTGAAAGATGGCAGATGTAGAGACCAAGAACTGCACTGGTTCCCCCAGAAGCCCTAGGACTCAATGCATTGGGTAGCTCTTTTGTGCAACATTTTCAAAAAGACTTGAGTGGGTAAGAAACGCACAGATTGAGAAGACATGGATAAGTTATAGCGTGTACCAGTAAAAAGAGTATCTGAGCAATGACATCATAGGTGCATTAATGTACTAAGTTCTATAAATCTTCCATACTCTAATAACTTACTATATTGATCTTGAGGCCCTAAATGCAATAATTGATTTTTATAAAGCACATGCAGATTAAAAAGCCTGTATTATCATTACAAATAGAAGTAGCTCCATTTAGGGATATCTATATGCACACAGTATTGTTAATGATAGAGAGCAGGCTACCACCTTCAGGATTCTGCCATGTAGTTGCTGCTGTTGTTGTTATTGAGTAGTAGTATATGACTCTTAATGACCCCAGGGGGCTTTTTTCCAGCAAAGGTACTGGAGCGGTTTGCCACATCATTCTCCAGCTCATTTTACAGATGAGGAAACTGAGATACAGGTTTAAGTGACTTGCCCAGGGTCACACAGCTAATAAGTTTCTGAAGTCACATTTGAACTCAGGAAGATGAGCCTTCCTGATTGCAGACCCAGAACTCCGCACTACGGTGCCATCTAGCTGCCAGTTGTTTTTGGTGATGCAAATCTCTGATCATGCTGAATTTCTATCCTAGTCATAATTGTGAAGGGTTTCCAGAGGGCCTCATAAAAACCTCTAGGAACTTCCAACTAGATGATAAATTTCTTGAAAGAAACTACCAAATACTGGGGCAGGCATATAGTCACAGAAACTGTATAATATTGAAATCCCAGAAGAGCCCTCCAAATAGCTTAATTAGTGCCTAGTTACTAAGACTAATTTCTTAAGGAACTTACCACATTTTTTCTTTCCTCCCTTTCATGAAAATACTCCTAAAAACATTATGCAGTTTGAGAAAGGAATCCTGGGCTTGGGTCATGATTCTGCCGCTGTCACCTTGAGCAGATTATTTAAACTCTCGAATCCTCACATATTTCATTTGTAAAATGGGAATGGTAATCCTTGCACTACCTACTTTATAGGTTTGATATAAGGAGCAAATAAACTATAGAGTATCATGTTTTCATTGATAATATAACATTGGAATTGGGGATCAAGTGAATCACTCATTTTACAAATGAGGAAATGAAGCTTCAGACTATTTAAATGGCATCCCCAAAGGTCATACAGTTGATGACAAAGCCCAGATGATAATTTAAGCAACTTTGTTATTACTAGACACTTTTGCAGTTCACATGGGCCCAAGTGATCTTGCCAGAATGAATCTATAAATCATTGTTAAGGATTATGATTTAATTATTTGTTCTTGATATTTGTTTCATTGGTAAATCTATGAGCCTATGATCTATATCTTAGCCTCAAGATATGGATTTTGTAGATGTTCTCCAAGACACTGTTCTGGGACTTTGCCTTTTCTATCTCTATATCTTCTTTCTTGTTATGATCCATCTTTCATGGACTCTATCATTACATCTTTGCGGACTCCTAGATCTATATATCCAACCCGAATTTCTCTGCTGAACTCCATTCACACATCATCAACTGCCTACTGTATCTCTCTAACTATATATCTCCAGATCATCTGAAACCCTACATATCCAAACTGGAATTCGTTATCTCTTCCAACCCCAAAATACATCTTTTAAACTCTCCTCTAAATTCTATTTAGTTCAATTCACAACTTTAGCATCATCTCTAATGCTTTCCTTTCCCTCTTCTGTAATAGCTAATAAACCCCCATACCTGTGAGATCTCCTTCCACATGTCTCAAATTTGTCCCCTTCTTTTCCCTTATATGATGACCACTGTAGTTCAGACTCTTAATCACCTTTTGTTTTAACTATTGTAATAACCACCTAATTGAACTCTACTTTGAATTTCCCTTCTTTCCAACCCATTTTCTATAGAACTGCCAAAATAACCCTCCTAAACAATAATGACCGAAATATGACTATTTTATTTAAAATCTGTCAGTGGCTTCCTATTGTCCCTAGCATTAGTACCTCCTCAGCTTGGCACTGAAAGTTCTTAACTACCTTATCTTTCTGGACATATTTTATATCATTCATTCACTTCACATGCTCAATATTCTTGCCAAACTGAAATATTTGCTTTTCCTCAAATTTGACATTCTATCTCCCACTTGCATGACTTAGTACAGGCTATTCTTCAAGCTAGAATCTACTTCCTCCTCACACACACACCCTTCCCTTAGAATCCTGCACTCCCCTAAGGCTTCAGCTTATATCTTGTGGGAAATCTTTACTGTTCCTTCCTCTTAGGAATACTTTTTCCCTGCTCACATTATCACGCTTATATTATCAGTTTATATTTGCATCTTCCAATAATATGTAAGTGCCTTGAGGTAAGGAATTTTTTTTTGTCATTGTATCCTTAGCACCTAAACAAAATGCTTTGCCCAGTGTAGGTGTTTAATAAAAGCTTTTTGGATTGGGTTGGAGCAGAAGCTCTCACATGACCCAAAGAGGCATGCTCTTGAACCAATGTCCTCGAGTCTTTTCACCCCCTGCCCCACTCACAGCTGAGAGTATTTTTCTTTCCTCTTGTCCTAGATACAAAGATTTCTAACTATAGCTCTACCCCTCAACTTGGTAAAAGGCTGCCATGAAGAATTAAATATCTTTGCTTATTCTCAGAGGGCACAACAAAAAACAATGAGGATCAAAGGGAGAGGAGCAGTTGTAAAGAGAAAGATTTAAACTTGATGTCAGGAGGATTTTTCCACAATTTTCTTTTGAAGCTGTTGGGCTCTTCCTTGCTAGAGGCCTTCCTGCAAAAACTAGGTGACTTCATGGCAGGTATGCCAAAGTCCCATTCTTTCTCAGGTATGAGTTAGACTAAAGTGGCTTCTGAAATCCATTCCAACTCTATGACTGTGACTCTGTCACACAAAATGATCTCTCCCCAACAAAGCGAACACTCCATGTTATCAGTACATCTGTTGAATGAATATTTGCTTTCCTAAACGAATAAATCAAAAAAACAAATCTTGTTCTAGACTGTAGGCATACCCATTTGAAACTGAATTTTCAGTGAACACATCAATTTCCTAGATATTAGGGTGGCAACAGAAGCAGAAAGAGTACCAAGAGTCAAACAAGAAGAGGTAGAAATTAGAAGCTGAGCCTCAAATAAAAAGGAAAACCCCAAAAGAGAAGCAGAGGAAGACCTAAAAAAACGTGGGAGTGTTACAATATGGCAGAACTATAGTTTCAGCCCTAAAGAAGTAAGTTTTCTTATATATTTATTCTCAGTCCCAACTAAGTAGTGCTACTATCAAGAAACAGAAAACGAATTATCTCAATTCTTTGGATGTTCGGAGAAGGTCTTTTTTTTTTGCTTTTTAGAGACCCCTCTAACCTCACCCTTATCAGCACAAAGCCCAGTGAGATAAAATGTGTCTACTGAACTACTAGCTAATTAATCTCTTGAGGATAAATTTTATTTGACCAAGTGAAAATTTACTTTTACTGAGCCAGAAATTGCTCTTTTAGCTAGGATGATATGAGTGAAAAAAATCTACATAGCTTCTGTTTTTTGCCACTCTCTCTGGATTTTTTTTTTTGGTTCATTTCTTTTGTTTTGTTTTTGCCTCTACAAATGAAATCATTTAAATAGCTATAAATTTTGATTTACTTTAACAGGAATTGCCCTTTCGAATGCCATTGCTTGTCATACTAGTATAAACCATTGGGTGTCACCAAACAACTGACTCTCCTAAATCAGTCATCTATTAATAAAAAAAAAATTGGCCAGTAAGTCAGCAACATTAATTGAACTCCTGCAATTCACCAAATACTTCAGAAGGCTTTGCAAATTAAGACTACAGCTCCATTTCCCTTAATTGCCTTGAGATGTAGTTGTAGAACATACTGGTTGGCACATTAGAAGTAGAAACATTGTGACCTGCCTCTAAAGGAAATGTAAAGGAAAGAACTTTCCATTTCTTTGAGATCCCAGAAAAGAACTAGAGGAAATTAAATGTTAATATTCATATTCCATTCCATTCTTTTCCAAAGTTAATAATAATAATAAATAATTGAGTGTCAGTTAGGTACAAAGCACCACACTGCACAAAGAAGGATGTACATGATTCTAAGAGGGAATGTGGGCTACACATGAAACAAGCAAATATCACAAGATTTTCTGAACCTTTACAAGCTGTGCATCTTAAAGAATTATAAGACTACATTGTTACATAATGCTATTTTTCATACTGCTTGAGCATTTCAAGCTGGAGAAGTAGCATTTAATAAGATCAACTAGATGATTACAATCTAATTTGGTTAGCTATGGAGCAGAAGAGATGGAGACATTATTCAATCAACAAATATTAATTGAGAAGGAATAGTTTGTCACAGGCTATGACAACCTATGAATTCTGATTACCAACAAATTGCTTCATGATGTTTCTCTAGCATGCAATATGGCAGCTTTGTTTGATAAGATTTGGCCATTTCACATAATATCCAGTGCATTAAAAATTCATGGTCAGTCCTAAACTTCTAATGATTTTGGCATGTCTCTCCCCTAGAATCATTATACATAGAATATATCACATTTATTTACAAATGCGCTTTTATACATGCTCTTAAATCTTTTCCATATATATGTATAAATATATGTGTATATAAATATATATATATGTGTGTGTGTATGTGTTTGTGTGTGTGTGTGTATATATATATATATATATATATATACATATTAACCATCTGTTGGAGTGTAAGTGCACTGAGTCAAAACATCATCTATTTTTTCATGTTTCTATATGCTATGGTATAAAGTACTCAGAAGCTATTGATCATTCGGTTAAAAGTTACTTACATAGGGCAGCTAGGTGGCACAGTGAATAGAGCACCGGCCCTGGAGGCAGGAGGACCTGGGTTTGGATTCGGCCTCAGACACAACACAAAAACTAGCCACGTGACCTTGGGCAAGTCACTTAACCCCAATTGCCCTCCAAAAAGCAAAAAAAAAAAAATTAAATTAAAGAAAAAAGTTACTTACATTAGAATAATTTGTAATTTCCCCAGTGATGAGAACTCCCTCCAATAGCATAGTTCTCAAACCTTTTCTGCTTCCTTATCTCATTGTGCTTTTCCATTTGTTTCTACCTTTCTACTACAGGCACCACCCTAGTTCAAAGTCTCATCACCTCCCACCTACAACATTGTAATAGCGTCTTACTTTTTCTACTTTCTTTAAGTCTCTTCCATCTCCAAAGTGGTTTTCCTAAACTAGACAGACCTAAAGTAGAGTTCTCATTCCCTTGTTCTATAAACCACAGTGGCTCCGCATTAAATCTAGCTCCTCCATTTGGAATTTCAGTGAGTCCGTTTATGAATATGGCTTCTACCTAACTTGCCAGCCTTACTCTCCTTCACTTACTCTGCAATCCAGTCAAACTGACCTTCTTATACGTCCTCATGCATGACCTTCTATTTCCCAATTCCTTGCATTTGCTCTTCCACCCACATATACACACTCTGACTGGAATGTACTTCCTACTCACCCTTGTGTTGTAGAATCCCTACAGCTTAAGTGCCATCCTCTGCACCACGAGGCCTTTCTTGATCTTCCTACTTACTGATACTTTTCTCCCCCCCCCCAATTGCCTTATATTTGTTTGATATACATACGTGCATTTATATACATACATTCATATGTGTATATAGATATAGACATCTATCTGAATGGGTATATATTATATATATACACATATACACTCATGCATGCATATGTGCATGCTGTCTCCGCCTGTTAGAATGATGTTTTTGTCCTTCATTTTTGAAGATCAATGACATCACAAGTGATGTCTCATGTGTAAATTGGATTTAAGTGAGGCAGATTTGCACAAAGTAATCAGCCTCATTCTCTCATCCAGTATATCAAAGTCCAGTGGTAAGACAAAAGTCAGGATGACTGGCAAAGGCATGAGATGCAGTTTATAAACTTGGAGTCTTTGACATCTGTCAAGCTCCAAATATGTTTCTGCCATCTTCATAGTTAGAAAAAATTGTTCTCATTCTCCCATTCCACTGTGGAATGCACCCCTAATTCACCAACAAACTTGAGTCTGTCTGCCAGAATGGTTTACCAGAGTGTGGCCACAACTCATGCTACAGCTTTTTGGAGCCATTGGTGAAAGGTGAGTGCCAGATGGATAGCAAAGGTGGATGAGCAGCTGTTAAAAGGGTTTGGCTAGCCTTCATACCAGAGGTGCTAGCTCTCCTGTTCCAATGTAAGCTTAAGCTCGATGGCAGGGACCATTTCATTTTCTGTCTTTGTAGACTCAGTACAGTGCCTAGTCCATAGAATGCACTTAATTAAGGTTTACTGAACGGGGATCTGCTTAACTCTTTTTTACATGTTAAGGATTTAAGTTATATGTGGATATAATTTTGCTTACACATTATTGACTGTTATTCTTACAAGATCTCTTTTCTGATCATATGTGCCTTCGATAAAACTCCATCCACTATGGTATCTCCATTATCCTTTGAATTGTTGGCCATTTCATTCCATGATTATCATGGCATGAAGACATTTAGAATCATTGGGAAAATGGTCTTAAAGAGATTGGTTTTTGTTGCATCCGTCTGATATCATTAAGAGTAACTTCCCAAATTAAATTCAGTGTGCTTTTCTTTTATTCAATTTTTTTATTCAATTAATCATCTTCAGCACTTATTCAAGTCATGTGTATTGATTGATTAGTTCAATGACATACTCTCCTGATTGTATATTATAATCTGGATGATATGTATTTTTAATATAGTTTATGTTTCTAATTTGAATAATTAGGTATATCAATTTCAAGTTGTTATGGATTTTGAATATGCAGAGTAAAGCAAAACAAATTCCCTCAATGGATGTATACATGCACACACAAGCACTTATACATATATATATATATATGAATGTGTTTCCTATACACGTTTATATTAACATATGTATTCACATATATACACATACCTATATACATACATACACATATACACACATATATCTATATATATATATATATATATACCATACATTATCACTAAGAGACTATAAAGAAAGCTTCGTCAAGAATATGTCATATTAACCTAATTTTATTTCCTCTTTTGACAAGATTTCTAGACTGGTACATAAGGGGAATGCTATGGGCACAGTATGCAAGGCATTTGTCAAATTTCTTACATTATTTTCGTGGACAAGGTGGAAAGATGTGGGCTAGATGATAGTACAAGTCAGGTAGATTCAGAATTGATTGAGTTGACCTAACAGTAGTCATTCCTCTGTCAAATTGAAAGGATGTCTCTCTCTTTTGACCTGAGCTCTTCAACTCTATCAATAACTTGGATGAAGGTTTACAGATAGCACACACTAAATTTTCAGATGAAATAAAGTTGGGAAGGATCATTAATGTGAATGTCAGTTAGGATACCAAACTATCTCCTTGGGGTAGAATGATGGGTCAAATATGATGAAATTTAATAAGAATAATTGTGAAGTTCTATAGTTGGATTTATGGATTTAACTGCACAAGGACACTTTGGAGAGAGAGAGATAGCTATTAAAGAGATAATGTGGAAAATATTTGAGGTTCTTAAGAGCCTACAAGTTCTATGAGAGTCAACTATGAAATAAGGCAAGCAAACAAAAGCTAACTTGATCTTAGGCTACATTAAGAGATGCTTGGTGGTTAAAGTAAGGGAATTAGATGTATTCTGTCCTAATCAGAATGTGTTTGTTGTATTGTGTTTAATACTGAACACCAGTATTGGTCAAATGGAACACATTCTAAAGAGGTTGTTGGGGGTACTAGACACAATGTTATTCAAAGACCAATTGAAGGAACTATGGCCTGAGAAGTATAGGAAGTAAAGGCCTGAGAAGATAAGGCTTTAGGGGGACCTGATAGCTGTCAATAAATATTTCAAGGGATGTTACATATAAAAAAGGAATACACTTCAGCTCAGTCTAAAGGGAAGAACTAGGAAGACACTGTAGAGGCAGATTTAGGCTCCATATAAGTATTTTTTTTTCAATTAAAAGAATTCATTTTCTCTTCTTCCTTTCTCACTGTAACCCCAATGACAAAAAAAGAAAAATTTAACTAGAGAAGTATAAAACCAGAATTTACTTCCTTGTAAAACAATGACTTTCCAATAAAGACTAGGTACTTATTAAGTACCTGCTACATATATAATGCAGTCTGTTGGGTGTTCGGGATACAGTGACAAATCATTCCACCAATCCCTATAGTTAAAGTACCATAGTCTGTATATGTGAAAGACTTCTTATCTGAGTAAAGACATTAAAGTTCTATTTTTTTCCCCAATCAATTTAACGAATATTTAAGTTCTTAGTATATGTAAAACACTGGAAATACAAAAAAAAAAAAAAAGAAAAGAAAAGCAAGACTTGTCCTCAAGGAATTTAACATTGAAATATGTAAGAAAATATTTAGAAATCAGACAGTATACAATAAATACAGATTAGCTGAGAGGTAACCATAGCAGAGATGCCTGGTAGTTGGAAAGATCATGAAAGACCTCTTGGAAGAAGTGGCGCTTGATCTGAGTCTTGGGAGTAAAGGAGAACCAAAGGGAGTAGAATCAAGGGGTAAAAAGTTATACAATTATTGCTTCTACACTGCCACTTTTCTCAGCACAATTTTGATATATGGTAGGTTGGCATAAGAAATTAAATGGTAAATTTTGGAGAGTTTTGTGGAAGCCACAGATGATACATGAAAGCTAGCAGATGACATAGAAAAGGTTTAGAAACTCAG
Organism: Petaurus breviceps papuanus; assembly: GCF_028583685.1. NCBI lineage: Eukaryota > Metazoa > Chordata > Mammalia > Diprotodontia > Petauridae > Petaurus > Petaurus breviceps. Next base: position 24,571,365 of record NW_027186523.1, read on the forward strand.
AAATACATAAAATATATGCATAGTGTTATATAATAACAACATATTTGATCTTTTAATACCATAATAATCCAGACCTTCTCTGGTACAAAGGGAGGGCCAAAAAATTTGCATAGATTTTCCAGATCATGGGAGCATGGCGCCCAAAGCCCCCACAATGTAGAAGAGATAACTGTAGATACAGAAAAAAAAATGATTTTTAAAAAGGGAATAGTTTTTTTCTTATTAATTTATGTATATTAGTCATCACCATTCATTTTCACAAGATTCTGAGTTCTAAATTTTTCCCCATCTCTCCCCTCCCCCCACCCCAACCTTCTGATTATGCCTTCCTCTCTATCATCCCACCCCTTCTTATCCTCCTCCCTCTCACTTTCTTGTAGGGCAAGATAGATTTCTATACCCTATTGCCTATACATCTTATTTCCCAGTTGCATGTAAAAACAATTTTTAACATTTGTTTTTAAAACTTTGAATTCCAAATTTTCTCCTATTTTCCCTCCCCACCCACCCTCATTGAGAAGGCAAGCAACTCAATACAGGTTATACATGTGTAATTATGCAAACACTTCCATAATAGTCATGTTATAAAAGACTAACTATATTTCCATCCTATCCTACCCCCATTTATTCTATTCTCTCCTTTTAAAAAGTGCATAGTTTTATGGAATAGCTATGAACTTGGTTCCTTTCTGTATTCTATTCTCTATGGAGATCTAGAAACAAGTTAACAAGTCATATATACATACATACATACATACATACATACATGTTTTAAGGAAAACATTGGAGCATTAGCCAACCTCCCACTCCTCATCCCACCCCCACAAAAATAGATTCAGAATTGATCCTATCCTTTCTCAATTTAGGGCTCTGGTAATTGAGACTATGCTGATAAAAACAAAAAGGCATTGAAGGAGAAGATGGAGGAACTTGAACCAAAGGAATACAAACATTGACTACAAGTCACGATCTTTATACTCTTGAAGGTCCTTAAAAAATATTAACATCCATCCCATCTCAGAAGTAGTCTGGATTGGGTACCTGTCTACCATGTGATTCTGTTCCCAATGGTTTTGCTTTTACTTCCTTTTCCTTTCAGAATATACCAGAGTCAAGGAATTTTGGTCAATTTCAGTTTATTCCATGACCTTCAGATTTCTTGCATTAGGTTTCACTCAAATTCACAAGCTGAAATATATATATTTAGACACTTTCCTGTCCAATAGACCCAGCCTCCCAATATTGTTCTGATCCTTTAAGGCATGACTCAGATTTCCTTGGTCATTGATACTTACTCTTTTTTCTCCAAGCTGATTTTTTTTTTTTTTTGCTTTTTGGAGAGGGGAAGGTAGGGCAATTGGGGGTTAAGTGATTTGCCCAAGGTCACATAGCTAGTTTTGTGTTAAGTGTCTGAGGCTGCATTTGAACTTAGGTCCTCCTGACTCCAGAGCTAGTGCCACCTAGCCACTCCCCAAGCTGATTTTTGATCATTTAATTAATCATGTGCAATGGATTCAAAATCCCTATAAGTATCCAAGGCCCCAGAAAGATACCACTCTCACCTGATAGCTGACATGCTTCCAGGGTGATATCTTGATCCTATTTCAACCCATCCCTCCAAAAACATTTTCAGATTTAACTTCAAAAGTGCTGGCTTTAAAATGCATCCAAAACTAGAGAGGCAGCATGGCATAGTAGATCTGGTACTGACCTCAAAACCAGGTGGATCTGGATTCAAGTATCACCTCTTAAACACACAGGGTAAATGACTCAGCAAATCCCCTGTGCTCTCAGGGCCCTATGAAACTAACTCTTTAACCTGCATTGGTAGAGAAAAATTCTTCACTTGGAAGTTCCCTATTGCATTAAAATCACAAACTTAGTTCCTATCCAGTCCCTATAAACTAGAACAAAAATGCTGCTTAGATATTCAGATAGTAAGGACACCCTATGCTTGTGGTACAACATTCTACACATTAAAATAAAACTGAAAGATAGTGTAATTGCCTTAAACTTTATTACTGCATTCAATCACATTTATGAATGTCAACATTATTTATAACTGTAGTGTAAACTAGGTAGTTAACAAAGTAAAATCACCCATTACATATTTAGTGGAACAATTTTATTGCCATAATAGTCAGACACTGCAATTGCAATAAGAAATTCAATAAATTTGAGTTATTTTCAGACAAAAGAGCACAGCAGGCCAAGATATTGTTACATATTCTCAGTTTTTATGAATCACAATATTTATATTAACATTTTCCCAAAATGTACAATCATAGAAAAGGAAAGGCCATCACATAATCTGGCATAAACTTTAATTTTCTTCCAAAATTCTAATCCTAAAAATAGATTGCTTAATGATTGCCTCTCTCAGACCCATTATTTCAAAGGAAAAAAATATTTTCATTCAAGCAGCCTTAGGCAAGATGCATCCCACTGATGATCCTTATGAATCTCTTAAAATACATAAACATCACAACTCACAGTTAACCAAAAGGAATTATTAAACATTCTGGATGTTGACAGAGAAGTTTACAAAGATGTGACTAACATGCCCTAAGTTTGTACTCCGAAAATATTATGTCAATAAATTAAAACCAAAAAGAAAAGTGTAAAGGAAATAGGAAAGAGTTATTTGTAAAAGCTTTTTGGAAGGAGGAAGGAAGGAAGGAAGGAAGGAAGGAAGGAAGGAAGGAAGGAAGGAAGGAAGGAAGGAAGGAAGGAAGGAAGGAAGGAAGGACTTATTAAGCACAAGAGGGAGATGAAAAGGGGTAAGATGGTTGTGGGTGTGGGGATGATTTTAAAGTCCAGAGAAAGTCAGAAACAGGCCAGTAGGGGAATGAAGACAGGCTTAAATTAAGAGGCTCTAAGAGGAACTCATCAATGGGGAAAGGGTGGCAGTATCCCCCTTGACAAGGGATATTTCAAAGTGAACAGTCACATATAATAGGATGTTCCAGGATGAGAAGCACCCGTGTGTTAAGGGAAGCTCCAAGGTGAGATAGCAGCAGACTGAATTTGATGTCCAGAGAAAATCATGAACCAGGCTAGAAGAACAATGAGACATTATTTGTTCTCAAGCAGATTGTTCTCAAGCACTCCTCTACTGAGGAGTGAGGACATTGTCAGAAGTAGTCATAATAACAACAAGGAGAAGTGACGCTAACAGAGTGATGAAAGGAAGAAAGAGAAAAATGGAATAGACAAAAGTATCACCACTACACTGTATAAACACATTCTCATAGTGAAAACTAAATCACTGTGTAAGTTTACATTATTTCATTAGTCTATATTTAAGAAAAAAAAAGGTAAATGCTTAATACCCTTTAGGGAAATTTCCTTCCAAAATGGATTTAAAAAAAGATTAAAGCTTGAATGAATAAATTTGAACAGTTATCTAAAAAAAAACCCACTTTTATGAAATCTTCGATCCCCAACAATGGGATTAATATACTGGATTAAATACCTGTCTGCATGGGATTCTGTTCCCAATGGTTATGCTTTCACTTTGCGAAAATGCTGGAGTGATTTGCCATTTCCTTCTCCAGCTCATTTTACAAATATTCATTTTTAAATGTTGATATTTAATCCAAAGCATTAAAATTCTTATCACTCACATTTTCTGATTTTTAAAAAAAATTATCAGTCATAGGAAGGATGGAAATGATAAAGGTAGCATATGCCAAAGTAAACAAAAATATTAGAACTCAGTTATACTAGGATGAATTATAGAAAGCTGCATAAGACCTTCTTTCAGAATCATAACAGCAGCAGGCATATGAGGCTTTGCCCAAGGGTGCCAACATCCAAGAAGTATTTGATCCCTCCCAATGGTGACTACAGTACCTGTATCTCAGTTCATAGTCCTTTACCAGACCTCATTGTCACAAGGTACAACTACCTTCAGGCCACTATTCTGCCTTCTCCTTTTTTCCTCAAAGGAGGTAGAGGTCAATGAACTCCTCTCCCAGAACAATTGCTCTTACGGTTGTACTGTACTAAGCACTTTTACTATTCCCTACCTTTATATATACCTTCCAACCTTCCAGTCCACAAGCTATTTTAGCCCAGTTGAAAAAAATTCCAATTGGTGCTCTGTACTTCTGGTAGACAGGAACACAAGGTTTGCTGGAAAATGTAAAAATTTCAAAAATATTTTAGAGAACTTTGCATGTAGATTTGAATTTGAGCTAATGAGTTTAATTTATTTAAACACACACATACAAACACACATATATATCATGTGCACACACACACAGAGATCTCTGAACAGTGTTCTCCTTTACACATTTTTGTGGATTATGCACTTAATTTCTAAGAATGCACCATTTGAAAAACATTTTTTAAACTCATAATGTTGCTTTCACAGATGGTTTAGAAACAGAAGAAAATCAGTCTAATTGCCATACACTCACAGCTTAATCTTTTAAAACACATACTGTAAAGCATAGCTGTATTCCTTTGTTCATTCAGCTTGGCTCTGAATGAGGCATAGCTATCATTTCAAGAACCAAATGCACTCCTGAAGGGATTTACCATCAGTCAGAATATCCAAAGGACTATAGTGCAGGTTTTGAAGGAGTTCCAAAAACATTTGGGGCAATGGCAGAATCATTGCTTATAATGTGTCTGGTCTGCCAAGGTGGTTACTATGAAGGGGATAAATCCATTTGAATGGATATATTCTTCCACATCAGTTAAAAATGAAGTTTTTTTTTTTTTGATGACCACCCTTTCTATATTTTGTTTCCTAAGATCCACAAGGATGAGGACTGGTTTTTGTCTTTGTATCCCAGTGCCTGGTGCAGTGTCTGGCATATAAAAGGTGCTCGAAAAATGCTTTTTGAATTGATTCATTTAGCTCTCCAAGTTCTCCAAATTTTGGGATTCTCATTTTAATGAAAGATGAACATTTAATTTTGTTTTTCCTATATATATATATATATACATATATATATATATATGTATGTATACACACATACATACATGCTTCCGTGTGTATATCATCTTTAACAGACAAAAAGATTAGGACTGAGACTTTTTTTTTTAATTTTACAAAACTTTTTGTCTTTTTCCTTTTTATCTACATGTCCTCATATTCCCATTGAGTACCCTTCAAGTATTTGGATGGGTGTGCATAAGTTATGTTACTTTTGTGTCTGGATGATTTCATCATTTAATACCTAGCAAACCCCAGTGGCATTGTCATAGACACTTTCAAATTTAAACAAGGACTTTGAAGCACCAAGAAGGCTTAATAAGGAGACTGGAAGGTAGTATAATGAGTAATTCTGCAAAAATTTTGATGCATAGATGTAAAACCCAATAGAATATGTTCATTGCCCCAATGAGCAATTCAGCATGTTTAAGACTAGAGATGAGGCTTTTTAAGAAGCAAGGGAAATCAAAAATATTCAGCAACTTTCTGATGTATGTATATTTCTTTCTTGGATTTCTCCTCAAGGGTTCATTACTTATGCATCTATATTTTATTCAAATCAGATAGGTGTTTAAGAATTATTTCAGGAAGGGGAGGGGAAGAGAAGAAGGTACCATGAAGGATTTATAAAATTATCATATATATTAATCTTCTGTTGTAGAGACTGCTGCCAAGTTTATGAGGTTAGATAATAATTATAGTTTTCCCACGGTGAATATAAAACCTTTTAGATTTGAATTATTATAAAGGTCTCAGAGGTAAGATGCTTTTGAACAGTCTCATTTTACAATTCTGATCATGTGCTGGGATTTTGGGTGAGATCCTGAAATCCCCTGTTTACAGATCTGTGACAATTTTTTAAAATCCCTGAAACAAAATTCAAAACATAAATCAAAAAGGAGATAAAAGGATCAAAAATCCATATTGGATATTTATTTCACAAATAAAAGACAAAATAAAATGTTTCTACAATGAGCAAGAAAATCAAAGAGAGGTTGTCAAAACCTTAAGTAAACAGTAAAGCAATCTTCTTCAAGGGTCAGGGAAACAATCTCCAGAAGAATATTACAAGGATTAAGGAACAAATATCTCCATCATCATGGAATGATTGGAGTTATCTTTACTTATGTTTATTCCCTTACATTTTTTGTGCCTTATTAAAAAAGCTAACATTTCTTGAATTATATGAAATAATAATAATGATAATGTTTATTTTGTGGCTGATCTTATGGAATGGTTTTTAGCCTTTATTCATTGAATATGATGTTTGCTCTCAGTGTTAAACAAATACTATTTACCATATGTCCATTTATTCCAATGCTTTTTCGTGTTTTTAATAGAAAGGGGTATTGAATTGTGTCAAAGGTATTTTGTATCATTGAATAATTGTGTAGTTTTAATTACTTTTTATTAATATGTCTGATTATGTTTATAATTTTTCTTGTATTGAACCAATTTGTTTTCCTTTTAGTCAACAATTCAATCAGTAAGCATTTTATTAAGCATCTGTTATTAAGCCAAGGACTATGTTAAGCACTGGGGATGTAAAGCAAAGCAAAAGACAGCATCCTTGCAGGGAGTTCACAATCTAATGGAGAAGGCAAGAAGTAAAAAAAAAAATGTACAAATATATACAGGATAAATAGGAACAAATTAACAGAGGAAATAATTAAGAGGAGTTAGGAAAGGCTTCTTGCAGGAGATAGGATTTTTGTTAGGAGCTAAAAAAATTCAGGGAAGAGAAAATGTCCATAACCAGAAATGGAATGTCTTGTTTGGGGAACAGCCAAGAGGCCAATGTCACAGGTCAAAGAGTACTTGGTGGAGTTGTTGCTGTTGTTCAGTGCCTTTTTTCAGTTATGTCCAACTTCATGATACCATTTGGGGTTTTCTTGTCAAAGATACTACAGCTGTTTGCCATTTCCTTCTTCAGCTCATTTTACAGGTGAGGAAACTGAAGCAAATAGGGCTAAGAGACTTGCTCAGGATCACACAGCTAGTAAGTGTCTGAGGCCAGATTGGAACTCGGGAAAATGTCTTCTTGACTTGAGACCCAGTTCTTTATCCGCTGCATCACCTAGCTACCTGCATGGTGGAGAGTAAGGTGTAAAAGCATGTCATAGATTATAGGCTATGCTATGAACACCAAAAGGGAATTTTGCATTTCATACTGGAAATGATAAGGAACCATGAGAATATATTGAATAAAGGCCTAACATAGTAAGACCTGTGCTTTAGGAAAATACCTTTGGTGGTAGAATGGAGGATGGATTGGAGTGAGCAGAGATTTCTAGCAAGAGACCAACCAGCAGTCAAGACATGACACAAAAGGGAGTTTGAAAGAGTAGGCAGGGATGGTGCTATATTGTTTCATGGAGTTCAGACCAAGTAGAGTTTCACCTTGAAAGAGAAGCTATGAAGTACAAGTTCTGCTCTCTATAAAGGAAAACTTTAAGTGAAGTTTAGTGCACCAGTCTCCTGGCCTTAGATCAGAGAGGAGAGAAGGCTGAGGGAGATGGGCATATCTAAATTTGAATGAAACCATCTGATGAGATTTCTGGTGATGAGATTATCCTGGAAGGGGTGCCTTGTCAGATAGAATTCAGACCAAGCTGAGTCCCAGATGGAAAGTGAAGTTTGGAAGGGGATGGTTGAGGAAGACAGTAAGTTCATTTTTGGACATGAGTTTAAGATATCTCCTGAACATTCAGTTCAAAATGTCTCAAAGGCAGTTGAAAATGCAGGCTGAAATGAATTGAAAATAGGAATAGAGTTTTGTGAGTTACTTGTGAGCTGTGAGGGAGAGGGAAAAGATAATTTCTAGATTTCAAACGTGGAAGATGTAGTGAGTAGTGTAGACAGAGAAAAGTCATAAAATAAGAAGAAAGAACAGATTTTGAGGGAAAGATAATGATGAGGAATAGGCTCTGGAAGTCCCCTCAAGCTCTCCTTGAGATACAGGCTCTGGGAACGTCCTGTAATGGGAATGTAAATTTTGAAGATCTTCCATGCCCCTAGGCTAAAGTGCACCTGGAACCTGGGGTGGGAGGCTTGTTTTTCAGTAAATTCTTCTTGATTGGCCAGTGAGTCGATAAGGTTGTTACATTCTCTGAGCCAGGAGAAGGCTATATAAGCCCTGATGTGTAACTTTGTTTTGCGGCTCACTTTGAGAAGTGTTCTGTGATTTGATGAGATGAAACTCTGGAAAGCCATTGTCCAGAGCCCCCTGGCTTTGAAACCCACATGTTGTTTGGTATGGATGTAATGGTTGGACAGTTTGGAAATCTGTCTTCTTGATCTGTTTTTGTGTTGATAATTCTGTCTGTATACTTTGAAGTTCAGGGTGCTGACCTTTTCTCCCTAAATTAGTAAATGATACATATCTGACTGATTAAAGTAAGCTTGTTAACCCATTTTGAGTTGCTTTCCTTTATCAAAGCAGATCCAAGAACCTGTGTGAGCAGCCACCCTAGGGATGCTTGCTGCTACACCTCCCTTGAACTCTGATTAAATCATCTCCTTTCAAGAGGCATTTGCATGAGGAAATAAGCCTTACATTGTGGCTGGGCCCAGACCTCTAGCCTAGTTACTAAGTGTTAACTAGTAGCCTAGTTACTAGCCTAGCCCTCTATTGTTCATCTACTTCCCACCCTTGAGCCTATCAAAATATCAATACACCCTTGAACTGTCCTAGCCCACCATTGTCTGTGGCCTCCAGCTACCTCCCACCCTTAATCACTCATCGACCTCATTAACTCCTCCTGAAGACCCTCCCTAAACTCCTCTTCTAGACCAACCCTGGATTCCTCCCACTACATTCTAAGACCCCATCTCACACCATGTGGTATATATGAGCTCCATAGAATGTCACAGAATAGTGAGAATGCCATGGAAGAGTGAGAGTGCCATGCATGGTAAAGTGAGCGCGCCATGGAAGAATGAGAGCACCAAAGAATGACCTAGAACAGACTTATTCTGTGTCTAATGCAAGTGAACTTTTAATAAATTTTACTTTTCTTTGCCTGAGAAGACTTGAGTCAACTTCCTTTGGTAGGACCCAGCATGTTGGTATTTTGGGGTCTCCAGAGCAGCCCTAACCCTCTTAGTGGGTAACCTCTTCAGATAATATGCTCAGTTTTGAATATGTTCAAGTTGAGGTGACAATATCTTAATAGAGATATCCTACAGGCAGTCAGAGACATGAACCTGCAACCCAGAAGACAAGTCAGAATTGGGGCAACAATAATTTATTAAGTATCTACTATGTACCAGAGAGTGTGGTAGGTTCTGAAAAGAGAGGGACAGAGAGAGAGGAGAGAGAATACAATTTTCATCCTACAGATTAAGAAATGGAGGGCTTGGAGATATCAAATGACTTGCTCAATATCATTCTGATAGAAAAGTACAATGCAAATAAAGGGTGGAAAAACTCCCAAGTTTTAGAAGATTCGTGTGAGGTATTCAATCAGAGTATTTCAAATAGTACAGTGATATAGTCTTTTCTGTGGCTGTGTAACTTAAAATGAAATGTTGACCTTTTAAGTAATTATTCAGTCAAAAATGTTAACAAGGATTTTGAGTATATACTGTGTGTGTGTGTGTGTTTGTCCATTATTCTAACTACTTCAAAAATTATCGTAGGGAATTTTCACTCAGTTACCAGTAACTTATAGGATGCATTAATTCCTTCACATGTCTTCTCCAAGACTCTAAACTCCTGAGTTTTCCATGTTGACTTCATTTATATTACACTGTTGAAATGACTAATGGTCTTTCACTTCCTTTGTCACCATTTATGATAGGTTTACCCAGTTGTCTCAATATTTCTTAAGCTGCCTGTGAAGCATGTGTCGGGAAATCAATTTTATTTTTTGAAAAATACCAACAGGCTTATTGCATTGAAAGACTAATGTCAAAATTCTCCCCCCTGACTCTTATGACTGTATTGAATAGCCTGTGTGGTCCTGCTTTGCTTAATGCCAGAAACAAATAGAGGAATCAAATAATAATACTGAGCACTACATAGTATTTAAAAGTTGGCAAAAACACTTTACATATGTTAATTCACTTGATCCTCACAACACTCTTGTGAAGCAGATCCTATTATTATCTTCTGTTTACAGACTCAGAAACTGAGTCCCAGAGAAGTTAAGTGACTTGCATAGGGCTACCTATAACTCACTAGTGTTTCCCCCTTGATTTGAACTCATGTCTTCCTTACTCCAAGACCTTCACTCTATCCACTTTGTCTTGTTATGCAGAAAATGAAGCGAGGCAAGGCCCTGTCATAAATTTAATATAAATTTAATGTGTATTTAATGAGGGCCCAGCTGTCCAAAGTGTAGACTCAAATCAGAGAGCCCCAAGTAGGGGCAGAGAAAAAGTATTTAAAGACAAAAACCACAAAGTAATCAGATCTAAACCAAAGCAGGAAGTTACAGAAGCGAGAAAAGCAATTGGTTAATACTCAGTTTAGGACCTTATATGGAATATGGTTAGGTTTCAGTTTCCCAGAGCAGGGTGGGTGGCTATGCCTTGGCAATTTCCCAGAAATATGCCTTGGGCGGTTATTCTCAGCACTTGAGAACTTCTCTGTGGTTGTTCTTTACTTCTGTGAAGAAGGGAGCACAAAATGGTGGGGACTGAGACAAGATAGAGGGTGACTTGGGGTTGGGTACAGCAGCCTCATAGCTGATTCACATAAAAGCTTTGATTATTTCTTCTCATTAGACAGGAGCATAAATAATACTAGATAGCTGCACTGTGTTCAATTGCATAACTTCAAAAGGAGGTTTATGTAGTTTTTCCCCTTATCTGATGGATACAAAACACATTTTTCTTGAGTGAGTGAGTGTGTGTGTGTGTGTATAAACATATATGTTCGTTGCTTACAACCCACCTATCTGTGACCTCCAAGAAATCCACTTATAAATTGAGAATTTTCTGTAGGGAAAAATGTGTCTTCACTGACCCATGTAGTTTTTTTTTTTTTCTCCTTTTTACAAACTCCTTTAGCCAAAATGGCAAGTCTTGCTTGACTCTGGGTGAAAACTTGATTACAGTCTACCACCTAATAATCATCTTCTTCCTCAAGGTATACAATCAGAGTATATACACACGTGCATATTCTAGAAGAAATATATATGTATATATATACACACACACATACAAATGTGTGTATAAATACATAATGTATATATATACATGTACATGTGTATATGTGTGTATATACATACATGCATAAAACAATTTTCTGGACCAAAAACTGTTTCTAATTTATATTTTACTTTATTACCTTGTTATATCTTTTAAAACAGAGTTTTTTTGTTTGTAGATTTATATAATTTGTAGTCATTTCCTAGGACCAAGTAGTTTACTGTGAAAGAAAATACAGACATGGTTCCTTGAAAAGTGAACTCTGAATGATATGGTCATTTTTTTTTAGACTTACTAGCATAAATTTATTTAGCAAATAAACACCCAAAGAGCTTGATTCAAGCTACAAACTTATCACATTCTTGATAATTAATTTAGAGAGAGAAATTTTAATGGTAAGACATGGCTTTAAATAATTTATTACAATGTTAAGAAGTATTATTTCTCTAACCCATGAAAACTGGTTCACTTCTTAATAACCCTAAGGATAAAAGCCTTTCTATGTTATATAAACAATATTCAGTACTACAAAAGAAAAAGTGAATTCTAATGAAGCACTTTGAAATCACTATAAGAGAACAGTGAATAAATCATTGTCTTAATCTCATTGCATAAGCAGACCCTATAAAATTAACTTTAAAAATATCCTTGAATTTTAGTTCATAAATCTAAATAGACTATCCATAGAAATTTACCCATTAAAGAAACTGATGGTGTATCTCACACACTGGGTTTTGGATGTCTTCCCCAGTCTTCTGAAGAAAATATCCCCTGGCAGTGTTCTATGATCCTAGCCACAATTGTTAGCAATTGAGTCTTTTCAATTTATATTTATTTCATTATTTTTTTTTTTTTTTTTGCTTTTTGGAGGGCAATTGCGGTTGACTTGCTCAAAGTCACATGGCTAGTAAGTGTGTCAAGTGTCTGAGGTTGGATTTGAACTCAGGTCCTCCTGACTCCAGGGTCGGTACCCTACTCACTGCACCACCTAGCCTCCCCCTTCAATTTATATTTAAAAAGCAGAAGCAAAATGAGAGTGCCAATAGGCCTCTTCAGATTTCATTCAAATGGTAATTGTGCATACAAACCTCTCCATACCTTTGATATGGGTTAATTTCCAGTGGCAAATGAAAAAACGATTTGCCGAACTCCTACCCGTAAGTGATCACATCTGAAATCTTTTGCCAAAGAGCTGGCCAGGTGGTTCAGGAAAGGGAGTGGGGGCTATAGGTTTCTTTATGAGAAGGGATCTCTCAGAAATACAAATGCACTTTACCTTCATTAAGCTGTTCTATTTCTCCCTTCAGTCTGGACCCCAGCGAGTTTAGTTGATTGAAGCCATCCAGTGAAATTACTGTGTTCTATACATGGTATTTTCCAAGAGAAAAAATATTACCCTTTTTCTTTGCTCTTTTTATTTTCCCTGTCTCACATATGAAAATAAAACAAGATCTGGAAAAGGAGAGTCTAGTTATCCAAATACCCAACTCCAACCCTTTTCCCAAAGCAAATCCCCCCTAAACTTTAGGGAACAGATAACCAGTTTGCCTATATATCTAGATCCATTTCAGAAACACCATGGTCTAATAGGAAAAAGCCCTTGCACTGATAATACTCCCTTTGAGTTCATGGGTAAGTCACTTATTTATTGCATTTCAGTTCTTTCTCTATTTGTCAAAAAGAACCATATTTTATTTCCTTGTCTCATTGGGATGAATGAATGAACGAAAAATCATTCAAATGTGTACTATGTCTAGGCAATAATACTAGGGATGATAGGACACACAGAAAATATCTTAGGCAACAAAATGATCAATTCATTGTTTTTTGAGTAACCAATATACATTCAACTCTCAGGACTTTAAGCATTTACTTGATTGTATTAATAAGTTCATTTTTACTTTCACATTAACAATTGCACACATTCACAGCTATACATAAAAGAAAAAAAATAAGGCCCAATACATAAGTTTGTGTAGCAACCTGCATCCTACTCTGAGCTTCCCTGGTCTTGTTGACCCTACCATTGTAAAAAGCTTCTTTTACCTTTATTGCATATTTTCATAGTTTACCTTTAAAACTCAAAATTTTTTTTAAATTATTCTCCCAAGTTCTTTGGAATCTAAGACCAAAGATGCAAAATCACTGATGCAACTTAGTGAGGAAAAAAAAAGTGTCAGATAAACGTGCTGGAATATCAGCAGTGCTATAGGCAAACAATTCATTATTTATCTGACAGTGAAAGGTAAGATTCAGTTTAAAAATGTTTTAGTTTTAAGAATTTTATTTGATGTACAGTTTTTACAGTACTGTAGATTTCATGTGTTATAAAGAGTGAATAGCATCTGAAATAAGTGTTTTTTTAATTGAGATGGTAACCCAAAAGGTCACAGTGTTCTATGGAATTACTAGACAGAAAAAAATATTCTGCATACTACCAACTTTATTTTGTATACTGTATTTTATGTGTTATTTCATGATCCCTATGTTCGGAAAAGTATCATTAGAATTTATGTTTTGTAATAAAAAATGTATATAGAAAAGTGCATTTTTAGCAATCTCTAAAGCAAAAGCATAGTTTTTGGTGGTCCTGGAAACCTAGCCCTACATTCCCCATAGATTCAATAGATCAACATCCATATATTTAAAAAAAATTTTTGCATTACTTTTTAGGAATGTTATCCCTGCAAAAGCTGAGGGCTGACTGTATGTATGTTCATCATTTTGTTGTATTGTGAGTAACATAGAAAAGTACAAGATCTGTTCTTTACCCTCCAGGAGTTTACATTTTGCCTGGGGAGAAAAATCTAGCCATTTGTAACCCCAATACAATATTTACAGTGCCCATGATCACAATGAAGATCATGACTATAAGTATCGCATGACGTTCGATTGCAAAACATACCAAACTCTTCAGATAGAGGAAAGAACTAAAGCATTTATTTATTCACCAGAAAACCCAATCCCAAAACCAATAAGCAGATTCCATCATGGTACCAAAGATATGAAGAAGCCATGATAATGCTGAGAGCCATAGCATATTTCAGCCTTCCCACAAACCAATAAAAGATCAATATTTACTCACAAACCTATCTCCTTGCCTGAGCTCCTCTCTCCCCCATTGTCTGGCTAGCTCTGACTACCAGCTTCCTGTGGGCTCTGCTTCCCTTCAGCAAACTTCTCCCACCATAGGCTCCATGTGACCACAGCCTATTAGAGGGCAGAGTCTTCAAACTCACCCTTACGTCTATTAAGCGGCAGGGAAAATCTTCAAATTCCCATTCCCATTACACCATTTGAAACCATTTGGCAAAAGTAAAGAATTAAACTGTCTAAAACTGATTGTAGCTTATTTGATTGTATGTTTGGATTTTTTTTTAACTTAAAGTGAAATAGGCTGGGCTGGAGGAATTAGAGATAACTACAAAGAAGAACTATGATTTGAAAGATGAGCAGGATTTGGAGGAACTAAGTCAAGAGAGTTAGTATCCAAGACTATTTGATATTTACTTTGCTTTTTTGTGAGACCTAATTTAAGCTGAAACTTTCTGTGACTGATTATGGTTCTCTTTTCCTTTCCAGTTACAAAACAAAGAATTGTCTAGTCCAAGGTATAAGATTTCAGCATGAGATGAATTATGAATGCCTAAAATGTTTCTGTTCATTGTGCTAGGCCTATAACCTAGTTTGTCTGAAGTTATACTTTGGAAAGAAGCCCACCAATCTGTATCCTCCAAGGAATCATCTCCCAAATTTTTTCTGGGGAAGAATCTGTCTTCACTAATCCATGTAGTAATGTTGTTTTGTTTTTCTTTGTTAAGACTCCTTTAGTCAAAATAGCAGGTGTTGCTTGGCTCTGAGTTAAATTTGATTATATACTACCACCTAATCACCCTCTTCCTGAAAGTACACAATCAGGATATGGGTAACCATATGTCAAGGTATCTATACAAAAGATTCCTGCACTGAAGGGGTAATTAGACTGGAACAGAAAGCCCTATTCAGTTCCAATAAAATACTAGGTTTCTATATAATCTATACTGAAAAGCCATTCATCCCTATTTCTTGATTAGGGTTCAACTTTTCATGATTCCTCTTATTTCAGTGCCATTCCAGAATCATATTTCATATGGCGAAATAGGAATGAAGAAGATGAAAATAGCCACAGAGTCAGGGACTTCTTCTGGCTGCATCTCTTTCCTGTTTGAATGATGCTCGATTGTTGCTATTGAGTCATTCCCTCATTCTCAGTACTGGCATCTGGCATCAAACAAGCACTGACTATGTACCAGGTAGTGTACTGGATGATATGGATACCAAGTTAAAACCAAAAATAGTCTCTTCCCTCAAGAAATTTACAATCTAGCCAGAGAAACAACATATAAATTTATAAATAAAAAAAAAAAAATTAGGGGCAGCTAGGCGGCACAGTGAATAGAGCGCCAGCTCTGGAGTCAGGAGGACCTGACTTCAAATCTGGCCCCAGACACAACACAAAACTATCCATGTGACCTTGGGCAAGTCACTTAACCCCAACTGACCCACCTTCTTCCCTCCAAAAAGCAAATAAATAAATAAAAGGGGATTTTGAGGGGAGAACATTAGCATTTGGGTCATTAAGAAGGGCCTGATGCATTTAAGATAAGACCTGAAGTAAATAAGGGATTCTGAGAGACAAATTTGAGGAGGGAGTATATTCTAGGCATGGGATACAGCCTGGGCGCAAGCACAGAGGTAGGAAACTATGAAAACCAATAAGAAAACTTTTCAGCCATTGAGTCCATAGTACCCTAAATCTTTTGGACACTGATAATGATGTTTATAGGTGTCCCTTCTGCCATGATTTTTGCATAGGGAGCTATACTTGCAGGCTTCCATGCTTTATAGACATTGAAACCTAGGATCAAAACCGGAAGGGCATGTGTTTATCCAGTATTAAACCCTATCTGTTCTCTAGTTTTCAAATTGAACTGATAAGATATCATAAGGAGCTAGGATTCACTAATTCCCAGCCCTGGAAAGTTGGAGCAGATAATTTTGGGAAACAAGTGGTGAGACTATTCTTATTTTTATTCTTTGTTACATATCTTGTATTCCATTTTATTTTTTGCAAATGTCCTTCTGTATTATTAATATTATGTGATTAATTTGGCCCAGGTCTTTTTTTTCTGCATTCTGGAGGGGGGAGGGCAGGGCAATTGGGGTTAGGTGACTTGCCCAATGTCACATGGCTAGTAAGCATTAAGTGTCTGGGGCAGGATTTGAACTCAGGGCCTCCTGACTCCAGGGCCAGTGTTCTATTCCCTGTGCCACCTAGCTGCCCCTGGACTAGGTCTTGAAGAGATTGAGTAGAAAATGGATATTTGTAGACAAGTGACTTTATGATGAATTATATGAAGCAAGCCAGGATGAAGAGCATCTTAGGAAATTGAAGGAACTGTTAGATGTGATTGTTTAGCTTCTGTCAGCCAGTTCCTATTTAGAGAATTGAATAAATGTCACATGACTGGAGAGTGCTAAGCTTTGTTCCATTTTCCCTGAAAGGGAGGAGGGCAGAATCTGCAAATTCTAGGCTGGTGGCAAATTTGACCAATTCCTGACAAAAATTATAGAACATATTACTTAAAGGGATGGTAAGAGTAAAAGAAGTGGTCATCTATAAAATTTACATGGATTCATCAAAAAGGTCACGTCTGACAAACCCCATTTCCTTTTTTTAAACATTAGAATGAAGTTGCCAGATTCATGGTACTCTTGTAGACATACTTACTAAACTAGCACTTATTAAATACCTACTGTGTGTCAGGCACTCTACCAAGCACTGAGAATAAAGAGAGAAGTAAAAGTCTTCCCTCAGGAAGCTTCCAGTCTAGTGGGGGAGACAAAGTGCAAAAGCTTTGTGCAAAATTGATCTATACAGAATAAATTGGAAATGATTAACTGAAAGAAGGTACTAGAGTTAAGGGGGTGGAGTAGGGGTCAGGAAGAGCTTCTTTTAGAAGACAAGACTCAACGACTGAGGAAAGCCAGAGAAGCTAGAGATGAGGAGGGAAAGAGTTCTATACTGTATTTCAGCAACATCATTGATAAAATCTCTCATGTTATCCTTGTGTACAAGATGGTGAATTATGGTCTAGATTATCATAGTTAGGTGAGGCAAGTTCATAAATGTTTGAATGACTAGTTATTATTGCATTCCTATCAACTTGGCAGGATATCTCTTGGGGAATGCCAAAAAATATTTTTCACTTTATGCTATTTAATATTATTTATTGATAGCTTTGATAAAGGCATAAATTATATCCTTTTCAAATATGCATGTAACACAAAGTTAGGAGGGATAGCTAGCCTTGAAAAAAACAGATTTAGGAAGTAAAATCTCATCATGTTATGAGGGGCCATACTTAAAAAGATGAAATTGAATAAGAATAGAGTTCTGACTAGATGAAAGAGTTGTAGGTCACAAAAGTACCTATAACTCCATTCTTCCCCCAATGTATAGATATAAACATCTCTAAAATATAAACAAGACTAAATCAAGGTTTGGGGTGGTTAAAAAAAAGAATTACCAAAGTATATTAAAGAGAATACTTTTCCAGATGAAAAAAAAGGGAGAACAAGGATAAGAAATTATCAGTCAATAAGAGGGAAACCCTCACCCCAACATAACAAATAAATACGATTTATTAAAACATAATA
This sequence comes from Petaurus breviceps papuanus, assembly GCF_028583685.1. Taxonomy (NCBI): domain Eukaryota; kingdom Metazoa; phylum Chordata; class Mammalia; order Diprotodontia; family Petauridae; genus Petaurus; species Petaurus breviceps. Next base: position 24,589,168 of record NW_027186523.1, read on the forward strand.
ACATTTTCAAAGTACTTCACATTCATTTTGACCAGTATTCCTTGAGACCCTACCATGACCCAAGCTTTGAACTTGATAATAGAAAGTAAAACAAAACAACCACCCATTGAGATAGGTTTTTTTTTTTTTTTACTAGACCTGTGACTTCTGTGGTATATATATATATAGAAGCTCCTGGTGAGGAACTTCTATCCATGCATATTGACACCTCACTTCTTCCTGTGATCTTAGTTACCTGGGGACCTGAGAAGCTATATGAATTGCTTATGGTCATATTTCAAGTATATATTAGAAGTACAACCAGAACCAAAAGCTTCAAAACTCCAAAGATGACTCTACCCATTATACCATACTATCTCTGTGTGAGGTATTACAATTTTACAACTCAATTTTACACAATTTTACTCAATTTTACCCAAGAGGGCACTGAAGCTCTAAGGGTTAAGAGACAAGGAAAAAATATTGGAAAAATGCATTTAAATATCATGGAGTTAAAATAAGGATTACACAAAACATAACAGCTACTATGTTGTACTGCCAATGCGATGTTCATAGTGCCTATGGTGGCTATGAATATGCCAGTGTAATTCTGAATCACAAAACATAATGGACTCTCCACATGGAATACAGAACCAAAACATTTATTCAAACACCAGAAAGCTGAATCCCAGCACCAGAAAGTCAAATCTATAATAGCAACAAAAAAATCTATACACCATAATGATGCAAGGGGCACTGTCATCCCCAAATCTTCTCCCTGCTAGGTAGGGCCTTCCCACAAACAAATACATACAGCTTGCTGCCTCCTTCCTCTCTCTCCTTTATCTCTAACTACTCTGACCAACTTCCTCTGGGCTCTGCTCCTCACTTCCTGCTCCACCCTTTCTTGTTCCACCCACTCAGCACATTCCTCCCTCCACAGACTCACAATACTCAGGCTTCCATGTGACTCAAGCAGGTCACCTATTAATGGATGGGAAAGATCTTCCCATTAAGAAAAAATACATTAACAAAACATATGTTGAAGGTCTTGGAATACTATGTTCCAAAGAGCAAAATAGCTGTGGTTACAGCCAACTATAGCATAGCAAAGTTAAGTATAATCCTGAATGGGAAAAAAAAAAAGAATATTTAATGAACTGAAAGACTTTCAGGTTTTTGTGACAAAAACCCCAGAACTTAAGGGAAAATTAATATAAAATATCTAGAAGATATAAGGTAAGCATTAAAGACCAATTATGAGGGATTCATAAGGTCAAATTGTTTACTTCTTACATGTGAAAATATTAGTAGTGGTCTCATGACTGTCATCATTATTTGGATAGGTTGAAAGAAATGCTTAGGCTGAGGTGAGTATGATGGGGTGATTGTAAAAAAAGACTATACAGGGAGAGATTGAAACAAGTAATTATCTCCGACAAATCAGGCATAAAAGGAAAAATTGATAGATTAAAAGCTAGTGGGGGGAGGGCAGGTAGTATTGTAACCCTTACTCTTATCATGAATGTGTTAAAGAGGGAACATTATACACACACATACACGCACACATACAAACATGCACACACATATACACACATATATGCATATGTAGGTATGTAGAAGGGTATAAAAATCTTCTAAATTCAGAAAGAAATAAGAGGGCAAGGGGACAGAGTATGAGAAGAGAGACGATAAGGGACAGATTCTTAGAGAATTATATTAATATAAATATAAATACTTTTTATACAAATAAACTTAGATCTAAGTAATTGAAATAATATACATACACACTTTGTTCATGGGTAGGTAAAACCAGCATAATTTTTCTTTTCTTTTTTCTTTGAAGCAATTGGGGTTAAGGTTACACAGCCAGTTATTTTGGGTGGGTGCCAAGTATCTGAGGCCGGAACTGATCCTGGGTCTCCCGACAGGAGGCCGGTGCTCTTACTCACTGTGCCACCTGGCCGCCCCTCAGTGTAACTTTTTAATGACAATTCTACCTAACTAATCTATTTATTCAATGTCATCCTAATTAAATTACAAAAAAAAATTACTAAGGTAGAAAAAATAATAAATAAATAAGTAAATTTATATAATAAATAAATATAAAATATTATAAATAAATATAATAAATAAATAAGTAAATGAATAAATAAATAAAAAATAATAAGGTAGAAAAAATAATAAGTTCATTTAGAAGAAAAAAAGATCAGGAACTTCAAAGAAACCAGGGGGGAAAAAGATGTAAAGGAAAATGAAAGGTTGGATTTAAAATGGCCTCTAAGGTCCCTTCCAGCAACTAAACCTGTGGTCCTATTGTGCAATTTGAGGAAGCATAGGGTCCAGAAATAAGGAAGACAGTTCTTCTATACTCTGCTTTGGTCAGAACACATCTGGAGTGTTGTCTTCAGTTCTGAGGGTGACATTTTAGTGATGTTCAGCAGATGATAAGAGAACAACTGTTCCACTAGGAAAAACACTGCTAAGTCCAGAGGGAGGCAACCAGGAAGGTGAAGGGACTAGAAACCAAGATAGTTTGAAGGACCTGGAAAAGAAAAGACTTGGAGAAAACATGAGAATTGTTTTCAAGTATTTGATGATGTCAAAAGGCTAAGAGGAATTAGACATTTTCTGCTTAGTCCCTGAGTAATGGGCAAAATTGCTATTTAACCTACTAATGTAATGGGGGATTAAATGTCAGCATCTACCATGATCTCTGAATTCTCCCAAATTTAGATTCAAATTAGGGCAATTTATTTGCTGCAAATGTTGTTGTTTTAAATTAGTTTCTTTTAAATCAGTAATGGGATGGGAGGAAGAAAAAAAAGAGTGCTAATTTAAAATAAATTTTAATTTTAAAAATTAAAAAAAAGATGAGGAAATAAAAAGATGTAAAGGAAGTAGATTTCAACAGTATTAGACCTTAAACTACATTATAAGGTGAAAATACCTTGAAGTGTAAAATGAAAAATTTTGATTATTTTATATTATAATTTTCTTGTAATAAAACCTATATAGCCAAAAATAGAAGGAATGTAGAAAACTGGCAAAAAAAAAACTTTCATAGACAATCTTTCAGATAGGATGTAATTGGGTTGGAATATTTGCTGTGGGGTAGGAAATGATGAATTGGTTGATTTAGAAAACCATGGAAAGAGTAGGACTTACAAAGGAAGAAGCCAACCATCTTTGGAGAAATAGATGAAAGGTGGAAATAAGCACAGTATAGTCTTACATATGTGTATTTGAGTATATATGTGTATGTTTATAGATAGGTGTGTGTGTGTTTCCACACTTAATTATTGCCTTCTTTTGGGATGGGTGGAAAAAGGGGAAAAATAAAGTTAAAAGGACTTAGTAGAAAACAAAAGAAAACCAATAAAGCTGGGCAGCTTTGAAAACAATGTGTAGTATTTATTATATAGCTTTTCCTGAAATGGAAATTTATTGCTTTATATTGAACCCTCTCTTATGTTTTGCTATGTAATGACAATTTTTTTCTTCTTTTCTTCTTTTGTATTTAAATTTAAATTTTTTTAATTACAAAAAAAAGAAAAAATGTTAAGTGATTTGCCCATGAAAACACTGCTGCTAGTTGTCATTGCAATTATCAATGGGGGAATAATATAGTAGAAAGAATACTGAAATAGGAATCAGACCATAGTTCTAGTCATGGTTCTTACAAATTAGATGTGTAAGTTATGTAAACATCCCCCAGTTGCTATAAATTAGTAGGCTTGAATTGAAATTTAAACTTCTACCTCAAGGGTTATATGATTCTATGTTCTATCAAAGCTTCTATGCATGCACACTCCCACAAACATTCTATGGGTAGAATGAAGTTAAATGAGCCTTTTACTGCTTGAGGAGGGGTGGTAATAGTTATTGTTATTTGCCAAGGCATTTATTTTTGCACATTTGATTGTACTTTATTGGACTATAATTCACAGTTGTAAAGTTTTTAAGTCTACTTCATGAAGGAACATAAAAATTTATCCTTTTCATGTTACTGCCTTTTGTATAGTTATACTTTAGATGACATTATGTTATTGATGATGTTATAAATAATCAACTCTTCTGTGTGAATAAAGGGCATTTTAAAAGACCACTGCATAGACTCCTGTCTCTTCTGCACTATACCTGTAAATAATCCATCTAACGATTAATCTCTTTAGACAACATGTGCAATAGCAATCATTCACTATATTTTTTTCTTTGTCTTGTATGGGTAGACAGTGAGATTTTTCACTGACCAGAACACAGTAACCAAGAGGTAATTGTGTTGCTGTGGATAGAAATGCATAGTATATTAGGAATTATGGGAGAGAGCAATGCCCTTGTCTCCTTTGCTTACTTTCAGTTCTTGCTCTAAGTGATTTGTGTGGAAAGCCAGAGAAGATGGTTTGGGGATTTCTAATCTCAAACCAGATAGTGGGTGGGGACAAAGGATTATGATGTATGTCCTGGACAGAAGGGTAAAAGCTAAGACAATCTTAAGGACATTCTGCTTGACTTTTCTTAGCTGAGTTTGAACTCATTTCCTCTAAAAGAAGCAAACAAAAAACCTGTCAGCCCATCCTTATCCAAAAAAAGTCTCTTTACCTTATCAGACTGGAAAAGAAGTAGAGGACGGGTGGTCAAGAAGAGAAAAAGCCTTCAAAAAGGTATCATGGATCAATGCTCAGAAACAATTCAATGGTCACTGGAATGGTGTATTCAGTTTAGAGAATGAAAGTCCAAGAGAGTGGAAGAAAGAAGAGGTGTAGTTGAAGATCCAGTTATCCTATTTCACATGTTCAGTATTCTGCCCTGCTGTTGTAAAAATGGCAGTCCTAGACTCAAACATGCTTCTTTAACTCAATCATCTTTTATTCTCCTACTATGTGTATGTAGTTCTCTCTCCCCTGACCTCACTTTCAGAACTTTAATCATATCAACACTACAATTATTTCTTGAACAAAATATTTATTTTTCTACTCACAATTTTTGTGGCTTCTGAATTCAAAATATCTTTTCCTGAGGACCACTTTCCTATGTATATTGTCTCATTATATTAGAATAAGCTCCTTGAAGGCAGGGTCTCTTTTTTCTTTTATTACTTTAATGCATATTTATGGAGCAAAACAAACATTTTCCTAACAGTACAATAAAAAAGATGACTGTATATGAAATTGCAAATCCACTATGCCCAACTTGTTATTCCTTTCAAACATACAACTAAATTATCTTATAATTTTTTTCCTTTTTTTCCTTCCCCACCTAGAGATGGCTACCATTAGGCACAAATAGATGTGTGTATGTATAAAATTATTCCATATAGACTTCTCTTTATTTCTTCTTTATTGCATCTTTCTTCATATGTCCTTTATAATTTGGTATTTATAATAGTCAAAATAACATTAGTCATTCTTAAAACAATATTTCTTTTTTTTTTTTAAAGCAATTGGGGTTAAGTAACTTGCTCAAGGTTACACGGCCAGGTGTTTCTGGGTGGGTGCTAAGTGTCTGAGCCCGGGATTCGATCTCCAGGTCTTCTCAACACTGGAGCCGGTGCTCTTACTCGCTGTGCTACTTGGCCGCCCCTTAAAACAATATTTCTGCTACTGTATACAATGTTCTCTTGGTTCTACTCATTTTGCTCTCCATTATTTCATGTGAGTCCTATGTTTTTTAAGATCATTGAGTTCATCATTTCTCATAGCACAGTAGTATTTCATCACAATCATATAACACAACTTCTTCAGTCATTCCCCAATTGATGGGCATCCCTTACTATTTCCAGTTCTTTGCTGCCACAAAGAGAGCCACTATAAATATTTTAAAACTCAATAGGTTCCTCTCCTTTTTCCCTAATCATCTTTGGAAATAGATCTAGTGCTGGTATTATAGGGTCTCTTTTATTTTTGAACTTGCATTCTCAGCCCTTCACATGGTATATGGTGAATAGAAATCCCTCAATAATTTTTTTTTAAATCATTCATTCATTCAGCAGAGATATAACAGCTAATTAGGGGAGAAGCAGGGATGCAGTATAAGTGAGGGGTCAGCAGTGACACAGGGAGACACCTAGTTGTAGTCCTTATTGAGAGAAGCCCTCAGAAGAAAGAGAACAGAGAAAATATTCTAATACCAGTGCCAGAAGATATCAGACATGTAGTATCAGTGACACGAGGAGCACCTCCACATACATGACCTAGGCATTTTATTAAATACTTTTTCTTTGTACTAATTTAGTTCTCTAAATGACCAGCAAAAATAAACACATCAACATGGAGCAGTGAGCTGTGTTACAGAATGGATGCAGTCTCACAGAGTACCTGGAACCTAGGGAAGCTTTTCTGAGGAGTCCACAAGTGAGGAAATATTTCCCCTATGTTATATTTTTAAATAATGCAATATTTCTCTTCAAAATAAACCACTCCATATCCAGTGACTAAATGCCAGTTAAATGCATACATCTTTTTCCTGCATATTAATAACTTCTATCTAATGTATAAAGTATGTTTCAGTGTACATAGGCAATGGTAGATTACACATTCTTTATTTAAAAAAAAAACCTGCTTCCTTCATTTCATCCTGTTTAACCAGTGACTTTATAGTCTTTTTATCTGAGAGATCCAATAGAGCTGATTATTAATCCAATGCATTACAACAAATTGTATGCTCCAGGATTTAATATCTTGAATGTCTGAGAAAGAATGCCAACAAATCCAATTATGTTAAAATAATAGCAGGAAAAGCCATTGTTGCTGCCTGTTATACTATTTAATGTTATTCTAGTGGACATTGATAGGGCCTGGCAGGCTGAATAACTCACTTCAAGGTCTCCAAGAAACATGTTTTCTCAGAAGGTAATATATAAGCCAGAGAACTTTTTTTTTTTTTTTTTTTTTTTGCAGTGTCAGTATAGTGGAATTTCTAACAATGCCAGAAGTGCAAAGAGGCCAAGGAAGTTATTTTAAAAAGCCTGATTTCTCATGAGTTGACATGAGGCTGTAGAGTTTTATCACCTTTATCTTATTTTCACTGGTTTTGTGTTTTAAATAATTTTCATTAGCTTATCTAGAAATCACCAAGAAGTTTGTGGTCTTTGGCAATTGAAATGTAAAAATTTCTAAGGTGAATGAAAATATTAAATAATTTGTTTTGTTTTCATATAACCTTCTGTAACCCCTTTCTCAAAGGCCATGACTCCTTATTGGTAGAGATGAAGGCCCTGCCCTACCTGAGCAGCGATACTGAGTTAAAGAGAAGTGAGAACTTAAGTTTTCACCCAGGACCCCTTTCAAACTCTGAAAGTGAAACTCACCTTTGAGTCTTTTTCAGGATTCTCCAAGCAAGAGCTCCCTTTTAAGCCCCTTTTTTGGAGGACTCTCCCTATGAGAGTCTCATTTGAGGGTCCAGTCAGCATCCAACTTCTAGAGATAAGATGAAAGAGGCCAACCCTACTTCAAGGTGCTGAAGGAAAGGACTCTGGGAAAAACATGACAGGAGTAGGTTATCTCTGATTTCCCTATTCCAGCTAGCTACTGTAAAGACTTTGGGGAATTTCCCCACGGATGAGATCCAGGACCCTCTCTGTCTGTCTGTCTCTGTCTCTGTCTCTCTCTCTGTCTCTGTCTCTCTCTGTCTGTCTGTCTCTCTCTCTCAGTAGAACTGAGTTACCTCTCTCCCAACATGAGAGCTCCTTCACCCTATATTGTCTGGTATATAATCTCTTATGTATATTTTCTTTGATTTCTGTCTTGCTCTGCTTTGGATAATTTTTTTTTTTTTTGCTATTTTCTATGAGTATTAATTATGGAATTGATATTAGATGGGGAAGGAGTCAAACAGATATTGAGCTTGGGGTCCTCCTTCCCCCAGATGATGAATTGACCAAAAATTAGATGGTAACCAGTAATATACCCTTGGAAAAAATACTTAAGGGAATATATATATATATATATATATATATATATATATATATACATATGAATATATATATATATATGCATGTACACACACACACAGAAACACACACACACGCACACAAAAACACTTCTAGCCTAGAACCACTTTTCTTTGAGGAAAGCAGAGTATCCTCCTACCCCAACTTCCTGCTTCCCCTCAAGGCAGAGATGAAAATCTCTTTTAGAGAAGGATGGAAGGAAAGGAGTCTAGAGATGTCTGCCTCCTTTTGAGCTACACAAAGATAGGCATATACGAAGTCCTCTCTACACATAGGGCACAATCTTCTTCCTTACACTTCATTTCCCAATATATCCTTCTCCATACACCTCCCTGAGAAGCAGTTCTCATAACAAAGAGGAAAAAAAAGAAGAAAAATCAGCAAAACTAAACAACACATCAGATAAGTCTCCTATTATGTGCAATGCTCCTTAAACATAATCTCCTACCTCTACAAACAGATCAGAGGAATGTAGGGCACATTCTTTTATCTTTTTCATATTTAGGCTTTATCATTATAATTACATAGGATTAGTTTCATCATTCTACTTTGCATCTGCTGCCTGCCTCATTTCAATTCCAAGGAACAAGATGCCCCTCACAGGATAAGTTCATCTCTTCCAAATTCACAACCATGCTGCTAATTTAAGTCTTGATTGACTCCATTTGCCCCTATCCCTTCTCCCCTTGGGTTAGGAGAGCTGGAGGCCCCTCCCAATGCCTTCCTTTTTAGAGGGCAGAATCTGGATTCTTAGATCACTCTACTTTATATCTATTGCCCTACCTTGTTTCTACTCCATGGAACAAGATGCCCCTATATCTGGTATTATCTGATCTCTGGTCCCCCTTTTTGCTTCCTTTTGCATTATTTTCTCCTTAGACTGTAAGCTCATTTAGAGCAAGGGCTGCTTTTATTATATCCCTAGCATTCAGTGCCATGTCTGACACATTAAAGGCACTTAATAAATGTTTGTTGGATTGGAATTTCAATTGTATTTGTTTATGGTCTTTCAATTTGTTTTGTTGTATTTAATGCATGTATTGTTTTAGACTATATTCCTGGCTCTTCTTGTTTTACTTTGAATCAGTTCATATAATCTTCACATTTTTGTGTCCTTCACATTCAGCATTTTTTCAAGTACAGTGATATTCCATTATATTAGCACCAATAGTTGTCGAGCTATTCCCCACCCCAGGAACATCTTCTTTGTTTCCAGTACATAGCTACTTTAAAGAACTGCTATAAGTATTGATGCATACAAAACCTTTCTTTTCATTTTTGTCCTCCTTAGGGCATAGGCCTAACAGTACAATCAGAGAGTTTAAAGGAAGAGACATTTTCATCACTTTTAGCATTATTCCAAATTATCTTTCAAAATAGTTGTGCCAATTCACAGTTTCATCATGGACATATTAGTGTGTATATTCCACAACCCCTTCAACACTATTCTTGTATTTTTCAAAAGAACTGCTGGAACAATGAAAAATAGGAGCAAAAGAATTAAATATGTACACCAATATGTTACTATATATGACAATAAACTTAAGATAAATAACAACCTTAATTTTTAAAAAGTCTAAAATATTTCAAAAAGGAAAAGAACAACATTAAGTACTTTTCAAAGCCATGTTTAGGGGTAAAATTCTGAATCAAAGGATAGAGGTGATAACAAAAGATAAAATAGGTAATTAGTCATATGAAATTGAAAAAATCTTGCATAAATAAAAAGCATACACTTTTGAAAGGAATAGAAGTCCACTGAGAAAAAAAAATATATATATATGGTATCTGATAGTTCTGCTATCTAAGATAATAGAGGACTAATATAAATATAAAAAGACCAAGCATTCTTCAATGGATAAGTTGTCAAAGGAAATGAACAGTTCTCAAAAAAATTGCAAAATATTGAGTGATCTGAAAGATTGCTTCAACTCATTAATAAGAGAAATATATAGCAAAACAACTCTAAACTTTCATTTTGCATCCAGAAAATTGGCAAATATGACAACATTCTAAAATGATCTTTTCATCACATATTCTAACATGAATAAAGTAGATTGAAAACAAAATTGAATCCATTATAGTTCAGTTTCACTTTCTTAATGATGGAAAATTGAAAAGGCAAAATAAAATGAGTTCTTGGATCATAGAAAAATATTACTGGCAGTGTTATTGGCAGTGTATACGATTATCTTTAGATACCTTGTGGTTTTACCCTTTTTGTATATTCAAAATTATTAAGATCTGCAAAAATAATTTCATATATGTCTTGCCAGTGCAAAAATTGTATGATATACACTAACTGTTAAGTTTAACAGCACATTATTATTCTTTCTTTCAGGTTTAGGCTTGATCTTTCATTGGCATGGATAAATTCTGGTAAAGAAACGTTCTATGGCAATGCAGATAAGGAACATTTATACAATTTTAGTCCTGGGTGAATTTAGAGGTTAAGTGTCTTGCCCTAGGACACTAAGCTAATATGTATCAGGAGCAGAATCTGAATGTGTCTCCTAGATTCTGAAGTCAGTGTATTATATACTTATTTCAATGTGAGATACATTCACATCTTTAATAATTACAAATTACATAGACACCAGGTAATATCAGTCACATCCAGACACTAATTTCTTAGAAATTCTAGTAACCAAAGATACAAAGTTTTGTCTTCCATTATTAAATTCTAGATAAAAATAATATTCTGGAAATGTTAAAAATGTTTTGTTTCCTATGTGAGCAAGCATGAATTAGGATTCTTTCCCACTGAATAGTTTAGTACTTTAATAGTCCCATGAATTTATTGACATTGGCAGTCCATCCAAGAAGAGGCACTACAGATAGTCACTAATTTGGCTCCAGAACTGAAATAGAGAAAGAGCATAAATTGTATTTTAAAGATTGTATAGTCTTTTCAACAGTTCCAAACTGCTCTCCAACACAAAAACACATCTTAAAAAATAAGTGCCAGTGTTCACTTAGTGTTGCTGCATGCTTGTAAATTTTGGAGTATGGTGCCCTTAGAACAATTAAAGCTGGAATATACCCAAAAGTCAATGGAGAGATGGGCCTAAGGAAAGTACAGCAAATTTCTAAGATGACTGATGTGCAAGAAATGGTATTGGGGATTCATTGTTCAGGAAATACTTGATAAGTAAAGGAAGTAGTTCCATCATGGAGCAAAAACAAGGAACAGACTAGCTCAATGCTGCACTAGTGCCCATAATTTTTTCCCTCCATACATATGCTAAATTTGTCATTTTTCTTAGCTCATTTTAACCCAGGAAAATTACTTTTGTATTTGAATTTGAGACTAGTTTCGTCTTTAAATCCTATGAAATTGTCTACTGTTATTAAGTAAGAACTTTGTCGATCTTTTCATCTTATCTCTCTTTTAATCCCTGTAGAACCTTAGGGTTGTAACTGTGACTAACACTAAGTTAACACTAAGCTCTAAATTATGAAGAAATGAAAGACATCTTGTTCCCCTGCAGCAGAATTTAAATTACATTCCTAATGGAAAGGTTTGCTTTCAACTTTCAATTCCCTTAGCAAATTCATGCGGGGATGATTATAGCAAGTCAATATTTAAAGCTAGTTAGGCCATATTTAGGGATCTGAAATTAAGTTGTTTTTTTTTTATAATGACCCACACATTTATATTAGAAACTATAATTACTAAACTTTTTCACTTGGAATTTTTAATGTTCTTATTTCAACTATGTTATGTCATGCTTTGGCTGGTGTTAGAGTGGCATAGAAGATAGAGCTAGTCTTGGAGTAAGGAAATCCTCAGTTTAAGTCTTCCTTCTGACTATCTTTGCTCTATGACCCTGGACAAGTCTTTTATAACTCAAGATTACTGAGAAGAAGATAACCACATTGGTAGAAAGTTTCATCATTGTGAAATCCCCTATAATAGTGGAAAAATTGGGTCCATTCTCTATTCCTATTTTAGAAGTAGCCAATTTCACTTCATTTATTCATCTATTTATTCATTCATTCATCTATCTATATGCAATTATCAGACTTTAAAAAAAATTTGCCTCTCATTCCACTGAAGGCAAAAAAAGGAAAATAAAAGCCTCATAATAAAAGTGCCTAGTTAAGTGAAACAAATTCTCATAAGGGTCAAGTCCAAAAAATGTATCTCATTTTGCACATGTAGTTTATCAACTCTTTGTCAAGAAGTGGATAACATTCTTCATTATTTGTACTCTGAAATCATGGTTGTTCAGTGAGTTGGTCAGAGTTCTTAAGTCTCTAAAAATTCTTGATTTTATAACACTCTCATTATAATATTAATTGTTCTCCTGGTTCTGCTTATTTCACTTTGTATCAGTCCATACAAGTTTTTCCAGGTTTCTCTAAAACTGCTATTTTCATCATTTCCTACAGAATCAGAGTGTTCCATTACTTTCACATGCAATAATCTGTTTGACCATTCCTCATTTGGTTGGAAACTTTTAAATTTCCAGTTCTTTAATACTACTATATTTATATACACATGACCTTTTCCTCTTTCTTTGATATCTTTAGAGTATCCCCTTTGACCTTCCTGATCAAAGGGGATATAGTTTGGTATCTTTGGGAGCCCAGATGCAATTGCTTTCCAGAATGCCTGAATCAGTTGAGAGCTCCACCAACAGTGAAGCAATGTTCTTTGTTTCCCATAGCCCCACCAACATGTATTGTTTTCTGTTTTTCCCTTTGCTAGTCTAATATATCTGAAGTGAAACCTCAGAGTTTTTTTAATTTGTATTTCTATAATTATTAGTGAGTTATTTCCAATTTAATCATCACTTTTAAAATGTGTTATACTCAAGCATTTTGAATGGGAACTATAGAATTCATCTTCAATGTAAGTGCTGAAACATACTTCAATATTTCAGAACTTCTGTGACACTAAGATCTCATTGCTACAGAAATTTCTACTCTCTCGGGGCGGCCAGGTAGCACAGCAAGTAAGAGCACCAGCTCCAGTGTTGAGAAGACCTGGAGATCGAATCCCGGGCTCAGACACTTAGTTAGCACCCACCCAGAAACACCTGGCCGTGTAACCTTGAGCAAGTTACTTAACCCCAATTGCTTAGGGGTGGCCAGGTGGCTCAGCAAGTAAGAGCACCGGCTCCAGTGTTGGGACGACCTGGAGATCGAATCCCGGGCTCAGGCACTCAGCACCACACCCAGAAATAACTGGCTGTGTAACCTTGAGCAAGTTACTTAATCCTGATTGCTTAAAAAAAAAGAGAAATTTCTACTCTTGGTGCCCATTACAACCTACCTATAGCTTCTCATTCTTTGCAGTTCTCTGCCATGTATTCCCATAGATCCTCTACAGAGGATTTGTCCAAGGCCCTCTTCTGGTTCTTCCTTTTTCTTGACATAGTGCAGGTACTAGCACAGTACCTGAGCTATCCCACTTTTATCCTCTATGCCTCAATATGTAAATAGCAAAACTTTTCTGGTCATATATTTTCTTATTCATATATATTAATCCGTATCTTTCATGTTGGTCATCACCATAAATATGCAACAGCCATTCCACATAAAAATATATACAATAATTAAGTTAACTGGGGCAGCTAGGTGGCGCTGGAGTCAGGAGGACCTGAGTTAAAATGCAGCCTCAGACACTTAACACTTACTAGATGTGTGACCTTGGGCAAGTCACTTTACCCCAATTGCCCTCCAAAAAGAAAGATATATATATATATTTAATTAAAAAAAGAACTAAGTTAACCACAATCCCATAAACTTAAAATAATTGTATTTCTTTTCGGAATAAACATTTGATTACTTTTGTTTACCTCATTTCCCACTCCAATTTGTGTGAAGAAGGCTGCCTTGTATAGAGTCAAGAACAGTTTACTGAGAAACAAGAGAGATCTAGTCTATATATCTCAAGTCTACCAGTAATTATATGAGTGACTTTGAGCAAATCACATAATCTCCCTGGAGCTCCATTCACCTCTGAGATGACATCTATGATCATCAACTTCTAGTTCCCACAGTCTATGGATCTTGTTCACTCCTGTGGGGGTATTATCTTGATTTGAGCAGCCTCAAAGCTCATTTGATCCTTTTGACTTTTTTTATCCCAGGATAATATATCTTTCAAAGTTTAATTTTAGGTCACATCTAGTTACTCAATACTTATTAACTGACCCCAAACTGAACTATTTTCCAAAGACATTTTTTTTCTCCCAAGAAATGACATTGACTCAAATAACTGGTAACCTTGTATCCTCCATATATGGAGCTTTACATTATAGAAAATAAATTTAGAGCTAGAAGGATCCTTATAAGTCATCGAGTTGAAGCCCCTCTATTCACCGATAAAGAAATTGAAACTGAGAGAGGTTGACTATTCTATCATTGATACTTCTAGTAAGGATCTGTGAACTCAGTTTTTCCAAACCCCAACCTAAGTATTCTATCCACTGTGAAACCTAGTTGTCCATATGAGGGTGTTTGTGCATTTGTATGTATATATTTTCCTTTATGCATTTTACATTTTCAGTATATGAATTTAGAGAAAATACAACCAACAGCAGGGCTTTCTAAGCTTTTTTAATGTTATGGGATCCTTTGGCAGTTCGGTGAAGCCTATATATCTCTTTTTGGAATGTTATTAGATGTGTAAAATAAAATATATAGGATTACAAAGGAAACAAATTATATTGAAATGTTATAAAATATTTTTAAGAACCAAATTCATGGATTTCATTTAACAATCCCTGACAGAAATGAAGAGGCATAAAGAAAAAAAAAAGCCTTATCTTTGACTTAAACTTTGGTATAAACCAAAGAAATTCCTTTCATAATTCCTCTGTGCTTATTGTGCCTGTTTTTGGAGGGAGGGCTATTTACATAATTATATTGCAAGATTCTTTTAGATAAATGCTAAGCTACACCTGAAGCATTTCAATAGATTTTTAAGGATTCATATTTTTCTTCACTTGTTCTTTTAAAATATTTCAATGATATAAATACAGAATAGATATAAAAAAAGCTTTAAATTAAGGAATTTTATATTAAGAACTGCTTCCAAAGGGTTGAATTTAAGAAATATATAGTACTGCAGATGGGAAATTTTCATGCTAAGGGAGTCACATTGCAGTAATACTCTGAGGAACTGTGTCTGTGACTTTGCTAAGAATTTACCTCAAAGATATATTCTTTTTTATTGCTCCTTTATTTTCTAGGCAGCCTTCAAGCAACAAATTTGCATGAGGAATTCACAGTGTACTGACTTTTTAATGAAAACTTCACACTCTTTTTGAATTGGGAGTTAATTTAAAATATTTAAGCAATGTAGAACTTTAAAATAAAATTAATAAAGAAGTAGCTTGGGATTTGGCGATTATGAATAATGGATTAGGTTGGCAAAAAAACATTCTGTACTTTGTCAGGTTGGTCCTTGGACAGGAGGCATATGCTATTGCTATGGCCATATGAGAAAACTTTCTGCTTGGTAGAATTCTTCAGAGCCTATGTTTCAGTATCATAACCTTTGAAAACCAAGGATTCATATCCAAATTGTGATGAAACTTTGAAAAAGGACATTTGTGGAGGATTTAGGGAAATTTAGTAGAAACATAAACTGTGATTCCTTCCTTCAAGGAGTTTGAAATCTAATTGGGGAGAAAAGATACATAAAATAATAGCTAATCAAACAAAGCAAAATGAATAAATAACTGTAGCAGCAAGCACCCTAGAATACCCAGGACAGCTGCTAGCCCAGGTTCCTCGATCTGCTTTTCTAAAGGAAAGCAACTCAAAATGGGTTAGCAATCTTACTTTAATTAAACATATATCATTGACGTAGTTCAGGGGGAAAAGTCAGCACCCTGAAATTCAGAGAATACAAACAGAAGTTACAAGCAGACAAAAAAAAATAATACAGACAGAGAAACAGATCAGCAGACAGGGCATCCAGCTGTCTGACCATTACATCCATACTGAGTTAGTTAACACAGAGGGAAGCACCAACATCTGGGTTTTCAAAACTTCGGGTCTCAACAGCTGCCCATAGTCCCATCTGGCCAAATCACAACTCTTCCCAAAGTAAGCCCCAAAGCAAAACCTCACATCAGTGCATATGTAGCCTTCTCCTGGGTCAGAGAATGTCACAACTCCCTTGACCTGCTGCCCAATCAGAAAGTAACAAGGTGTGGGCATTCCTGAAAAACAAGTGACTGGCCACAGGTTCCATGTGATCACATTCAGCCTATTAGGAGGCAGAGAATATTTTCAAATCAGGGAAGGTTCTCAGAGTCACTTAAGACTATCAAGGGGCCAAGGGGCAGGGAAGATCTTCAGATTCCCATCACAATAACATGCAGTACAGAATACATTATAATTGTTAACAGATACCTATATACAAATAAATCAGTAAGAATGATTAAAGGAAGACAATTAAGAGAGGGGGAGCTTGAATTGAACCTTGAGTTGAGAGTAGTAGGAAATAAAATTAGGTAACTTTTGTGGAACCAGTTTATGAAATGGTATAGAATGAGGCAGAATATTTCAAACTGTTCGGCAGGAAATAAAACAATAAAATATAATCACAATAATAATAACAAATCTCAGAAGGAATTGTGATGGAATGAAGATTGAATTTAAGAAAAAGTATTCTGGGGTGGCTAGGTGGCACAGGGAGTAAAGTGCCAGCCCCAGAGTCAGAAGGACCTGAGTTCTGTTCCAGCCTCAGACACTTAACACAAAAAAAACCTAGCCGTGTAACCTTGGGCAAGTTACTTAACCCCAATTGCCCTCCAAAAGGCAAAAAAAAAAAAGTATTCTGACTATTGTGTATAGAATGATAGTGGAAGGAATAGTCCAGGAATTTGGGAAAAGGTGGATTATTACTGAAGTAATTCAAGTAGAGAAGATAAGGGTCTTGAGCTAAGTGACATAGTAGAAATAAAGATTAAGAAACAGACATGAGATCAAAGAAATATATATGACTTGATGATAGATTGCATAAAGAAGATATATTAGTGGTGAGTCAAAGATAATTCCAATCCTTCCAGTTATAAACAGAAAAACAACTAGGTGAGTAAAACCTAGAGAACAATTTATATGATAGCAACAATAAAAATAAAAAATTTGAAATTTGTAAAAAATACAATCAATATAATGACAATTTATGATTCCAGAGGACCAATGATGAAACTAGCTTTACACTACACAGTGGTGATGGATATAGGGTGCAGAAAAAGACATTTTATATACAGGCATTGAGGGAATATGTTTTTCTTGACAATGATTATTTGTTATAATAAAATTTTTTTCTTTAATTGGTAAAGGAGAAAAACTAGATTTCACTTAAAGAAGATAGAGAGGTGTGGGTAGCTAGGTGACATAGTGAATAGAGCACTGTCCCTGGAGTCAGGAGGACCTGAGTTAAAATCCAATCTAAGACACTTGACACTTAACTAGCTATGTGACCTTGGGCAAATCACTGAGGTAACTACATTGTTAATTTCACTTAACAGGAAGTCATACATACACATTTATATTCATTTCCTTTAAAAAGTTTACTTTTTAGGGGCGGCCAGGTAGCACAGCAAGTAAGAGCACCGGCTCCAGTGTTGAGAAGACCTGGAGATCGAATCCCGGGCTCAGACACTTAGCACCCACCCAGAAACACCTGGCCGTGTAACCTTGAGCAAGTTACTTAACCCCAATTGTTTAAAATAAAAGTTTACTTTTTAGAGTGACATGTGCACATTGTAACATGGGTTACATGGATTTCAGCCAAACCTGGAGCGTTTGTTTGAAACTCTACTAATTGCTAGAGAAAATGCTGACATGACCCCTGTGTGATTTTTAAAGGACAGAGTTGGTGGAAGTTTTAGAGAGGAGAGACATTCTTAATTTTTTCTTTGATTAAAGAAAAATATAATCTAAGATGCCCTTTGGGTTAGAATCTGGGAGAATAAAGAGTAAGACTCTCTTACAGACATGTAGGAGAAGCTGACTTCTCAAGAAATCCATGGTTTCCAACTTGCCTCCCTAGAAATTTCAGAGAACTTCTACTTGAGTGAGATTAGAGTGTCTCTTGTCATTTGTAATCACAGATTCCATTTATTCTGTGTATTTTATGCAACATCCAAATCTGTATTACATCTACAATTTATGTTTTTTCTTGGCTTGGTAAATGGACTTGCCTTCTATTCACTGTTTGTAATGGTCTTTTGTAAAATTAGCCTTTGATGAGAAGGTGCTGGTAATACCTGAGCTAGGGCTTGAAAGAAGAGAAGAATCTCATCACACATAAAAACCAAGCATTGTAGATGGAGGGCATGAATGAACGGAAATGGACAATTTGTCTAAATCAGAATAAATGAAAGAAGTAATGGCAAACAAGATTATACAAGTGGATTGGAGCCAGATTGGAGAGAGTCTTAAATGCCATGTAGGGCTTACTGTATTCTCTTCTATAAATAATAGAAACCCTTTTCCCCATTCCCTTCCCTTCCCATTCTTCTTCTACCCTTCACTTTCTTCCTCTTATCTTCTTTTAAAGGAATTCCATTTTAAGACCTATGCATTAGAAAGATTATTTTGATAACTGTGTGAATAATGTATTAAAATTTGTCCCTTCCCTTACCCATTGGTGGAGCTAAGAGTATTGAGACTGGAACAATGACAAGAAGTGAGGAAAGAAGAGATATGTGGAAGTAGAGAGTGGTGGTCAAGGGCAAACTGAAAAGGACACAAGATATGTAAGTGTGGAATGGCTTCTGCTTAAGAATAGCTACCAGTTATACTCACTGAGCTGTGATGGATAGGCAATAGCCAGATAAGGTAATTTTCCCTATTAGCAGAAACTGAGACTGGAAGCACAAAACCTCCAAAATTCTAATTTGCACTAAATCCCATATTACATACTCCTGAATAATAGTGAGCTGAAACTCTTACTCCAGAGTGACTATGTCAATATCTAATGGTAAATCTAATGGGAAGTATGGGTCAGACAACTCAAATGAATTTCTTTTGTATTTTTATTTAATTAAACCATGGAGGACCAGTAACAAAACAAATACTAACTTATTCTATGAAGGAAAAAAAATGTATTTAATGGACTAAACAAAACAAAGAAAGGAGTGCTGAAGATTGGGAAAAGGTAATCTCACTGATGAAGAATACTTTTTCATTCAAGCTTGTATCACATCCTTTGCCAGATCTAGTGTAGTTGAGCCTAATAAATCTGGGCATCTTCATCAGACTGTAAGCTATCTACCCAAAATATGTCTTGTATGTTTTGGTTCTATTTGGTTCAAAAGTCATGTCCCCTTTGAGGGAATGATGAATTTTGATAAATACGTTAATATACTGAGAAGCAAAATTGTTCTGAATTGCAGAAAGTCCCTTCTGTGACATGGCCTTGTTCCTTACTGCTTGTTTAGTTTTGGCCATATTTAAGACTCATGGGTTATAATCAAGGCTAGATTTGGAAAACATAGATTGTTTTGTCAAAACTACACTTAATATTAATGTATAAATCTGTGATCTTTTGATTTGATCCTCAGCAAGGAATGTATCTATGGACATATATAGTTTTGTCACAGAGTTGTATATTTTTTGGAGGGCAATTGGGGTTAAGTGACTTGCCCAAGGTCACATGGCTAGTTTTTGTGTTAAGTATCTGAGGCTGGATTTGAACCCAAGTACTCCTCACTCCAGGGCTGGCACTCTATTCATTGCACCACTTAGCCATCCCAGAGTTGTATATTCTTTCATTGATTTTTTATGATAAATAAAAATTTTGCACACATGTATAAAGTACTTAGTGCCCGAGAAGTGGGACAGAAGAATTACTACAGGGTGTTCTGAAGCACAATTAATACAAAAACAAAGTACTTTACTCTGGAATTCTGGAAATGAAATACATAGCTGACAGATAATTTTTCTCATGGTAAGGAAAAGGGCTGATTTATTTCAAATATATGCAACCGAGAAAATGTCTCATAAATAAGTAACAAGTCCAGCAAACAAAATAACTAAAGGACAGCATTACAAATTCAATGTGGAAATAACAGTTGGTTGCACATTTGTCTTCTCAACTACATTCATTTACATTTCATCAGAAATAACTGTAGTTTATTCAAACACAAAGGAAACTAAATATGTTGTTTGAGGACCCAAAGCTCTTGGAACTGCAGCCCACAGCTAACAGGGTTCCAGAAGATGGTCATGAATAGGTCAGGACATTTAAAGGTGAAATTTGATTCCTATGTGCAGACAACATAATAAAAACTCATATTTTCATCTACTCTGAAAGCAACTACCACACTATCAAAAGAAGAAACATGGAGAAAAACTCCATGTAAGAGATTGGGCTCATATTTTCATTTAGTTATGAAAAAAAAATGAGCCTCATCTTTATCACTGGCTGTGGATTCACAGGACATAGGTTCAAATCCCACTTTCTTTTTGGCTTTTTTTTGGAAGGCAATTGGGGTTAAGTGACTTGCCCAAGGTCACTCAGCTAGTTTTTGTGTTAAGTGTCTGAGGCCGGATTTGAACTCAGATCCTCCTAACTCCAGGGCCGGTGCTCTATTCACTGCACCACCTCGTCACCTCCCAAACCCCACTTTCTATACTCCCCATGTGACTTTTGGAAAGTCATAACTTCTCTGGGCCTCAATTTCTTCATCTATAAAATGAGAAGGATGTTAGGTTACCTCAGAGCTCCCTTCCAGCTCCATATATCTTATATTTACCTCGGTTTCCTTTGGGTTTCTGTAATTCACAATGCCAGGTTTACTTGAAATTATCACCTTTGTTTACCTACCTCAGAGATTTGGTGATTCCCTCTCAGGATTCCAAAATATGGCAATGAGAGGACTCAACTCATGTCTAAGTATTTTTCATTTGGAAAGAACTATTTTCATATATATTTTACCTATCTAATATGACATTTGAAAAATAATAACAATATCTGTTTTAAACAAAAGTTTAGCCAACAATAAACTAGTCATCTTTCAGGACAAGGAAGTGTCATATCCATGCATCACAGGCAATGACACTAGCGTTCTATTACTAGCTTCCTGCAGAAAACTACTAGCTCTTTCTTAAAAGCCCTACTAGCTAAAACACCCATGTTTCATATTGAGTTTATGCCCATAAAGCATATGCTTTGTAAGATGTAAAGAGGTACATAAATGTGAGCTATATAAAATATCCATTGTTCCCTTCAGTGTATTTCCAAAAGATATTAACAACCTAAAAACCAACAGCTAGAGCAGATTCAGTCTTGTTCCAGATGCTGGCATCGATCCTGCCGACCCTTACTTTCAGAAGGGCTATTTCAAAAATAAGCCAAGGCAGCTGCTTTCCTAACAGTTTGTTTATGTATCTATTAATATTTATGTGCTTCCCTCAATTATATTAAATCACTGTGAAGGTCTACCAGAAGACTGAAAATCAGTATCAGTGGTAGAAGGAAGAAAATATCAAAAAGGGAAAAAGACATCCTTACCTTTTACTGACTCAGCATATTAAAAAAAATGTTTGTAAAAAAAACAACACTCAAAGTATAAGTGGTGCAAGTGAAGAAAGTATGGAAGAAAAGTCAGAAGAAGAAGAAATAGAATGTCCATCATGGCAATTTAAATTCAGATAGAGAAAACACAGTTTTGAAGAGTTATTTAAAGACTGTCTCCAGATCACAGTAGGATGCACTATATTAAATGCACCAAAAGAGACAAATGGAATTTTTAAAAATCCAAACCCAGATAGCTAAATTCAGGGATGATGTGACACTTTTAAAAAATTGGAATTCTCCTACTTACTAGCTAATCCAAAATGTAGTCTCGAGTGTCTCTAATAGCTTTCTCATATACTAGATTCCAAGAGTAATAAATATTGTAGAAGGGTCTTCTGAGCTGAATAGAGCAATCTAAGTCTATGACTATATAAGCTAACAGCACTAGATGAGACTGGAGGAAATAAAGCAGCTTGGTGTCTCACCACGGAGAACCAGGACATTTGCCTTGCCAGTTCTTAAGAAGTCATCTTAGTATAACATTGCACATCAATTTGTCTTGTCTAAATTTTTGTTGTGGATCTAATCAGCCCAATCTCTTACAGAATGAATAAATTTGAACTAAATTTTTTTCTGAGAAGATACCTCAAGACCCCTCAATAAAACTGCTTGTTACTTAAGTAGCTACTTAATAATTCCATCATGATGTTTAGAGAAATTTAAAAGTTTTAAGATGTAATCTGAGTACATTGTTCTCAAAGACATAGCAAAGTAAAGTGGAAATAGCACCATGGAGTCAAGAGAGAGCAGGGCTCAAATGTAGGCATTGACTCTTACTATATGTATGACTTTGAATAAATCATTCAATGACTCTGAACCTTAGTTTCCTCATATGTGCAATGGAGATGATAAAATCAGTCATGATTACCTCACAGTTGTTAGAATCAGATTATATCACTCCACTCTGCATCTACTGCCTTACCTGTCTTCAACTCCATGGAAAAGATCTGTGTCCCAGGTTAAACTCATCCCCTTTATCCTAATACTACACTACTAACTCAAAATTTGATTGACACCATATCCATCAGTCTCTCTCTGATGGCAGAGTTGCAGGGTAGAATACCAAGCTCATTCTATTATCTTCCTTTATAAAGGGCAGAAATTGGATTTTCAGCCCACTCCACTCTGCATCAGCTACCTGTAGCTCCAATGCAATATTCACAGCACTGATGGTAACTATGAATATGCCAGCATAGTTCTGAATTGCTACATATAACAGACTCCACATATAGAAGACAGAAGCAAAACATATATTCAGATACCATAAAGTTAAATCCCAAAACAAGAAAACTGAATCTGTCATAGCAACAAAGAAGTTAATACACCATAAGACAGAGGGAAACCATACCATACCTTGCTGTCTCCTTGCCTGTGTCCTCTCTTCCCTCCAATTGTAACTACTCTGACTCCCAGTTTCCTGCTCTATCCATTCAGTAAATTCCTCCCACCACAGGCTCCTTGTAATCACATGCAGTTTATTAAGGGTCAGGGAAGAGCTTCAAATTCCCATCACCATTACACTACCATGCCTGGTTTCAACTCTACTAGACAAGATGCCTTCAAGGTGAGTACCCTCCACGTCCCTCTTCCACCATCAAACTCTCTCTTTTCTACCTGCTTTTGTGTATTGTTTCCCCCCCTCCCCAATAGATTGCAAGCTCTTTGAGGGTAGGAACTTCTGGTTTTTAAAAAATGAATTTATTGTATCCTTAATACTTTACCCAGTGCCTGACACTTAATAAATGTTATGGATTTATTGGATTATTGGATTTGTGTAAAGCATTTTGCAAACCACAGACTGCTCTATAAAGTTCTGTTATTAATCTAAGCAGGAATTGTTGCATGAGCAACAAATGGCTTTCTTAATGATCCTCAAATCATGTTACCTATGTGGTCAAATTAACCTAATCCTGCCTGTGAAAACAAAATCTACATACTTGGAACAAATTATCTAGAATTATCTTGTTCATAGGGAAAATAAAGAAAATACATAAATATCTATTATGTTTTTTCTTTATTAATAAATAATTTGAGGAAGCTTATTATCACAATATATCCAATACTTAATGATATGTACAAAAATGTATTTTAACAACTTATTTCATATTGAAATATAGTACAAACCAAGTTCAAACATATTAACATGGAAAGAAATGCATAATATAAAAGATTTTAAGCATTCATTGAGCTTCTGTGATTGAAAAGTGAGTCTTTTAGATAAAGCAGGAAACTTTGATTTAACTTGTATTTTTTCATTTACAATAAAATGTACATTTCTAATGCATTTTACAGTTAAAATATGAGTTTAAAACAACTTTAAATGACCACATTGATAAATTATCATATATGGGTTTATATACATATGCTTTCTCTACAAATCTAAACATGTTCTTCCCCTTGGTCAAAAAAAAATAAATAAATGGAGAGATGGTTTTGTTGCATTTTAACTTTTCTAATTCAAAGACACTACAGTTAACAAGAACCTCAGGAAACAATGATGTACCAAAGATGCAAAAAGAAGGAATGAAGAAAAACATTTTAAAAATTGATTAGCGAGAAGGGAACTAGACTTTAAGAAGGAATCCCATTAATAACCATCAGAAAATCCAACAACAGGGGGCAGGCTAAGTGGTGCAGTGAATAGAGCACCAGCCCTGGAGTCAGGAGGACTTGAGTTCAAATCCAGCTTCAGACACTTAACACACTTACTAGCTGTGTGACATTGGGCAAATCACATAATCCCAATTGCCTTGCCTTCCCCACTCCAAAAAAAAAAAAAAAAAAAGAAAATCAAACAATAATGAAAGCATTCTCTACAAACAAGAATGTAATTCCAATTTATAAGTGAATTTGTTGCTCATTTATGATATCAGCTAATCATTTCTAGTAGAAACAATCATCCTTAAAGATTTTATTTCCTTTAAAAATGTACTCCTTTCAACATAGTGAATGAAGGAATTGAATGGGTAGGACAGAAATCAGAATCACTTTTTATTTCTATCTATAAAAATCCTTGGGTAAAATCAATTTACAGAAAATTGTAGTTACAACTACTCATTGTGGGTCCTTTCTAGACTTTATGTTTGATTATCTATCCAAATCACTACATTACTATTATCTTTCATCGTCTAGCAACATTATGATAGAGAATAAATTTAATAAATATATGTATAGCATATATACTTCTATCTATATGTCTGTCTATCTATCCATCTCTCTATCTATTCATATATATACATATATACATATATGTATATATATATATATTGTAGAGAAACAACCCATAAAGTGGAGCTACGAGCTACATTTCTGAGGTAGTAAAATCTAATAAATGTAATACCATCAGAAATTTTTTTTTAAAGCTGGTTATCTGAACCATGACAATAAACAACTTAACAAAACAATCTTCCTTCAGATGAGAATTGATCACATCTAAATGTTTTAAATAATTGAACAGGGATTACATCAATACAATTATTTCAGTTACATAAGCTCCATAGTTGGATCACAGAACGTTTAGCTATGTAATAACCAACAAAATGAAAACGGTAGAAGAAATTTCTAAGTGCTAATCTGAAAGCTAAGGAGATATAGTGTATATCTGATTTCAAATATAAAAAGGAATTGTTTTTGAATTATTATAGAATTTTTACTGGAATTAAGGTTATAACTTAAGAAATAAACTATGATTTAATTATAGTCATGAAGTTTTGTTAAAAATAGATGCATATGGGGAGGCTAGGTGGCACAGTGAGTAAAGTGCCAGCCCCAGACTCAGGAGGACCGGAGTTTGGTTCCGGCCTCAGACACATGACACATAAACTAGTCATGAGACCTTGGGAAAGTCACCTAACCCCAATTGCCCTCCAAAAACAGCAAAAAAAAAATAGATGCATACATATGTAATTAATATGCTGTGTATGTTGATGTGTATGCAATGAATGCATACATGTGTACATACATATGTAAATACAATTCACATATAGCATATACACATTGAAATATTCCTCAGGCATACACAGGTATATATGCATATACAACATGAACACATGTGATACATGCAACAGTCAACAAGGATTTATTAAGACCTTGTCATGGTCCAGTCATAGTCCTAAGCACTAGGAAGACAAAGAAAAAGCGAATAGAACCTGCACACAAGGAGCTTATATTATGATGGGGGAGACAGCATTACATGAACAGATTCATTCCAGATATGTAAAGAATAGATGGAGAGTCTTAGAAAAGAAGGCACTAGCAGTTGAGGGGACTGGGAAAAAACCTTATGTATAAGGTTGCATTTAATCTGAGTCCTGAAGGAAGCCAGAGGGTCTAAGAAGAAGAGGAAAGAAGGAAGAACATTCCAGGCATGGGAGGTAGAAGAGTGTTTCTGGTTGGTTGTTGTCCTTCATTCTCCAAGAGGACCAAAATGACATCACTATGCTACAGTTAAGTTTCAATGTGTCTGACTGTGACTGATCAGGTCAATATGAGCTTGAAATGCTCTACCACAGGTCGGGAACAAATAGTCGGTGTAAACAATTGGGGTGGAATCCCCAAATTTGTGCATCCTGCATTTCCTTTGAGCTGTTTAAATTCTGCTTTGCTCATAGAGCACAGAACCTTCTATGATATGGGCTTGCCATGTTAAGGTCCTGTGCCAGCATCTCCCATGTTACCCAATCAGTTCCAAAGTTCTTCAGAGAGACCTTGAGAGTGTCCTTGTATTGCTACTTCTGACCACCATGTGAACACTTGCCCTGTGTAAGTTCTCCATAAAACAGTCTTTTTGGCAAGTGTAGGTTTTGCATTTTAATGTGGCCAGCAAGTTGGAGTTGTGTTCTCTGAAGCAGAGTTTGAATGCTTGGAAATTTAGTTTGAAGAAGGACCTCAGTGTCTGGTTCCTTATCTTGCCAGGTGATCTTCAGAATCTTCCTAAGACAATTCAAGTGGACGTCATTCAATTTCCTGGCATGGCGATACTAGACTGTACAGGTTTCATAGGCATATGACAATGAGCTCTACAACAGCTCTTCAGTTTGATAGTCAGTCTAATACCTCTTCTCTCCCACACCTTCCTCCCAAACACTGAGCTAGCTCTGGCAATGGGTGTGTCAACCTCACTATCAATGTCTACATCCCTGGAAAGTACTCTACCAAGGTAAGCGAACTTATCCACAGCATTCAAAACTTCTCCATTTGCTGTAACCAATGGTTCCATGTATGGATAGTGCGGTGATGGCTACTGGAGCACCTGTGTTTCTTGGTGCTAATTGTTGGTAAAATTTAGCACAAGCAGCAGCAGAGAATTGATCCATACTTTGTTGCATCTCAGCTTCAGAGGCCCACAGACTTGGTGGAAATGAAGAGCCAACAAAGAGAAAAAGGAAATAGGGAGAAGACCCAAGAGAGAATAATGTTGTAAAAACCTGAGGTGGGAGTGGAGAGAGAAAAAGAGAGAGAGAGAGAGGGAGGGGGAGAATGAGAGAGAGAAAGAGAGACAGAGACAGAGAGAGACAGAGAGAGTATCTTGGAGGAGAAGATCATTAATAGTTTCAAATGATGCATAGAAATCAAGAAAGATGCCTGAAAAGAGGTAATCAGATTTGGCAATTAAGAGATCATTAGTAACTTTGAAGAAAAACTTTTTGGTTGAATTATGAGGTCAGAGGCCAGATTTCAGAGGGCTGAAATCAGAGGGTGGAAATGCTAGAATTTAGTGAAGATTTTTTGAGAATTGGATAAATTTGGGTGTGTTAATAGGAAGCATAGAACAAGTAAAAAAGGGGGGAGGGGGAGATTCTGCACACACATTAACACTTCATCTGATGCTGTTATTTAACTGGTGAAAGGAATTCCATAAGTAGAAACTTCCTCCACTGGTGAAGATCAGTAAATTGTCACTGACTCATCATATTTGAGAGACCCCAGCATTAATGAGAGACTAAATTACATAAAAGAATGAATGGATGAATGATTAAAGCATTTATTAAGTATTTGCTCTGTGCAAAGAATGGTGCTAAACATGAAGTATACAAGCATAAAAGCAAGGCAGTCCCTGCTCTCAAGGAGCTCACATTCTCAAGAGGAAGACAACATAAACAGAAGGTTTCATCTGCAAATCAAATGGAAAAATCCCACGGTCTGCAGCAGCAACATAGTAAATGGTAAGGCCTCTGCTTTAACATAAGTTCCAACATTGCCAGTGCATATCAGAGAATATACTTGAATACATGTGTTCTTGACTCCAAGGCTAGCCCTCTATCCATGCAGTATACAATCTTGCATTTCAAGTAACATATTTCCCTAAAATCAAGGAAATATTAATATTGTAATTTGGGGGATGTTGTGTGGACCTTAATCCAAATTTCCAAACATGTGTAAAGTTTGCTGCTAAAATTTGATAAATTACTTCTTAATGCCAAAATGACAGAAAATATTAGATTTCAGAGTGTTATATCTAACAGACAAAAATAAGGATGGAACTTTACTCTAAAAGTGTCATTATAAATCAACAACCTCTGTATGACTCAGACTATAATCATGAATTTCAGTTGTTTGACAAGGGCAGAAAAACATTAAGAAAGGAGGGGAAAGGGGATGACATAATGGAAAGAGAAATAAAACTATCCTTGAAAATAAAGACCTTAGAGAAAGGATGGCATATAGGTGTCTTCTTTAGGGATTCAGTCAAGTGAAAATTACTGGGGTTTTTTTCCTCTTCATGGTGAAAAGATAGAATTCTTAGTCAATATTAAAATCATTATTTAAATCATACCTTAAGTGATTTCATGTATCTCCTATTAAAGTTGTAACTATTAAAGAATGAGAAAATCTGGGGTGGGGAGAGGAAGAGGCTGGTTCACTTGATCAGAAGCTTTCTTTGGATGAATAAAGAATTCCCTCAGATTTAAGACTATGAGAATGACAACCGAGTTGACCACTGTTCGTGGCACTGAAATCCT
Organism: Petaurus breviceps papuanus; assembly: GCF_028583685.1. Classification (NCBI taxonomy): domain Eukaryota; kingdom Metazoa; phylum Chordata; class Mammalia; order Diprotodontia; family Petauridae; genus Petaurus; species Petaurus breviceps. Next base: position 24,617,618 of record NW_027186523.1, read on the forward strand.
TATATTTTTTTCCCATGTACTCACCAAGAATAAACTTTTGAAATGTACATCATAACATGTTTTAAAAAACAGTGTGAAAGCAAGCTTATTTTGGAAATAGAGTGGCAAAACTAAAGAAAAAATATTTATTGGGCTCATTTTTTTGTTTTGTTTTTTGGAGGGCAGTTGGGGTTAAGTGACTTGCCCAAGGTCACATGACTAGTTTTTGTGTTAAGTGTCTGAGGCCAGATTTGAACTCAGGTCCTCCTGACTCCAGGGCCGGTGCTCTATTCACTGTGCCACCTAGCCACCCCTCAATTTTTTTTAAATAATGAAATTTGATCTGTATTTGTGGCTTGTAATTTGCTAATTTTATTTGATGCTCACTGGCAATGTAACAAAATCATATGAGGCTTTTAAAGCATTGGCTATGTAACAGTACTAAGTAATTCACTGAGGGAAAATAGGAGACAGGTATTTAAGAGCATCAGCAGAAGTTACGGGAACACCATATGCCTCAAAGATAAAAGGCAGAGATGAATCAAAGAAGAGATGTGTCTAAAAGATCCCCCCCCCAAAAAAAAATGATAAGTGCAAATGGGATCACAAGCCAGTTGCTCTGAGAAAGGTGTGTGTGTGGTGGGGGGGGAGAGAAATTGATGTTTTGAATTTGATAGAGCTATTTGAGATATTTTAATTCTCAATAAGTTACAAAAATAGTATTGACTTATGATCTAGGTTCCTTGACTACTTAGTTGTCTTATAATGACCCAAAGCCTGAAAAAAACCCTATAAATATATAAGTAAGGTTCCAAGAGCTAAAATCCTCTTTTGGGGAGATGGTGGTAATATTTTCACTGTTGCCTATCACTACTCGACACTCCCCTTTCTCCTGAGAAGACCCTGCACCTTCTGTGAAATTATTATGCCTAGAGATTCTATCCTAGAAACTTATATCTTCTATACAATTCCACTAATTAGCAACCCCTTCCTTGCCTGTGATAACGGAAGCAAGAAACTATTGATTGTATGTGTATGCTAAAGAGTCTTCTTCCCCTCCAATAAAATCCCTAACACTTTTTTAGAATCTCCAACCTGCTCAAATTTATGTGACAATGGACCCAGGATTTCCACCAGAAGGAGAAAGGAGAGCTTGCTGTAACAATGTTCAAACCATGACGGAGGTTATGTCTAGCAGGTCCATTATGTATTCCTTCCTCCTGTCATGGTCTGAAGGCCATCATACCAAAGACTCTAGTAATATTCTTTGGTGTATACCTTCTCTTAATCACTTTATTATGTATTGTAGTTATTAATGGTTGATTCAGTTTTTGGGAGCTGGCAGTGTGTGTGTGTGGGGGGGCGTGTGTCTGTGTGTGTGTGTGTGTGTGTGTGTGTGTGTGTGTGTGTATGTTTTTCTCTAATGTTTTTCTTTTGGTGACTCCCTCTCCATTCTCTGAACTGCTCTTAGGTATCTCAAAGGAAGTCATGTTGCTTTCTCTACAGTGAGCCAAAACGAATGGAACATTTCCTTGAATGGCAGGTCTGATTCTTCAAAGGATCATCCTTTAAATTGAAAGGCCAATTGCAAGAATCTTGAACAAAAGATTAACTATCTTGTTAAATGGGGTATTTGATCACCATAAAATTAAGAACAGGCACAGTTAGTCCTTTGTACTTTTGTTCTTTTTAAATGGAAACTTAACTAATTTATGCCTTGTTATTCTAAATGGTTGAATATATTTCTTTAAGAAAACGCTGTTGAGCATATGAAATGGTTTTCCTTAACCTTCTTAATTGTTTTTTTATACCTATAGTATATTTCGTGCATAAATATCCCTGTATTTGCCACACATCTGGGGAAAAAAAAAGACACCAAGATTCATCTTGTATCAGTGGCCACAAGTAAAATCAAGTAAAAGCAATAAGTAAATTCTTCAGGATGTGCCCTAAGATCTCAAATAGTGACAGGAATATCACATAAATATCTTGAATTTTTTCTTTATCTTTCCACAACAATTATGGAAGGAACACAGATGGAAAACAGGTTCCATTTGCTTCTACATGGGAAAGTTTATTTTCATTATTATTTCTATGACATTGTTTCATGGCTATTTTAGCAAAACACATGTCCTGGTATGTCCTACCAAATTGGAAAAGGTTTAAATGCAGGGCCAGTAACAATGTCTCTTGTCCAAGGACCAACCTTGCTGAAACAAAGAAGTTTATTATCTGACTGGATTCAGCGTAATGCCTGTTTTGGCTATAGTGACTTTTAACAACCATCCATTGTGTCAAAGATGAGTTTCAATCTTGCTTTGATGGAATGAGTACTCATGCATCTATACATACACATATGCATATATACATTTTATAAATATATGTATATATTTGAGGTATTAAAATGATCATTTCATATTCTAAATGCCAAGTAAGTAAATATTAACAAGACCTTTTACTTCAGAGAGAAATCTCTGAAGAAACGGCACAAGGCTTGCAGTTTTTGGGTAATCTTTGGTGAACTAAAGGGAAATCTATGTTTCTCTTGTATAGATCAGGTCTATCTTCTGATTTTGTACATTTAAAAAAATCCATTAATGAGTTACTTTAAATACATATGTTACAGTTTCTGGTATTGGGTCAAAATCAAAAGAAATTTCAATAAAGGTTAGCTTATTATTTAAGTAGTTTAAATTCAATATTGTTGAATTAGTAATATTACCAATGCAAAGTAGGATGACATGTTGAAGAATAAGTCACACAGGTGAGTAGTCTATCATTTCAGAAAAATGTGTTTTCCATAACCGAAATCAGCTATGTTTTCCTTTTTTTCCTACGTTAGGAGTAATTAAACAATAGAAAGGTTGGTAGGGTGTTGGGTAGACTTGTGTTCTTTCCTTTTTTCACAAAACTTTAAAGCTGACTTGAAAATTCTATTTCCATGATGCCATGAATTAAATTTAAATGAATGCCCTCTGCTAAAACTTGTGTTCTCCATAACCCCATATTCTTCCCAGCACTTATTCAGAACGACTTGTTCTCAGTTCCAAAAGAAAAGCACTCAACTTTTTGGATGTGACATTCATTGAAGGCAAATATAAATCATACTTCCAGAGAAGTCTAATATCTCATACATTAAAGTTCTCTTGAAAACAAGAATATAAATTCACTATGCCTATCCCTAGGCTGTGATATAAATGATATCCTGTCTTATCCCATCTGCTACTGTACTTGAAATTTCTACTAAATTACATAAGCAGACTAAACAGTATCTTAGTAACCTTGTCTTAAAGGTTGTCCCCAGTAACCTCAGACAATTATGTGATGTGCATAAAAACTGGGGAAATATATATATTTTTTGCCAAAGATAAAGCAAAGGCCAATGATCTATGATCTATGATGAGAAATATGGTGAAACACAGAAAGTCTTTTAAATTATTTTGATACACAATCACACTATAACTGTTTATATGGATAATTTCTGAGAACGACTCTGGCATCATAGTTATTTATTGAATTAGTTGAGTATTTATTAGAATCTGAGTGATGTGCTATACTGCCATAAATCACTTGGGTAAAAATACTAAAAATCAGACTGCAGGCTCTGACTCCAAAGAGCATATAGTCTAATGGGAAAGGCAATTCAGATTTTAAAAAAGAATATTTTTAATTTCCTTTTTTATTAGGAAAAAAAAGAATCCAATTTAACATTATCTTCTATATAGCTAAAAAGTTGGTAGCTACAAATCATATACATGTCAATATTAAAAATTAACCAAATAACTATCATTGGAAGAATTTAAGTAGAAGCCAGAAGATAATTTTTCTTGTGAAGTAATATTATAGGTGAATGGAATTAATGCTTAAAGACTAGATGACCCCAAGGTCTTTTCCAATTTTAAAATTTTATTGTCAGAGAGGGAAATGGGCTTCACAGTCACTGTCTACAATTTCCAGGACGTTGGTGTGACCTGATTGAGACTATACCCAGTTCTCTCAAATAAATTATAGTGGCAGGTGGTTGCAGTGGCTACAGGCAGTTCTGGGCCACCATAGCTAAGGGCTAAATATCTTGTTCTTTTGAAGACTCCTCAAATTTCACAGAACTAGGCACCTGTCAATGGAAGTCATGAAATTATTTACTAAATGAATATAGGAATATATTAAGTGGTATTGTGTAGGGGGAGAGCACTATGATGATATGCTGCTCTATCCTGAGAGAAATCTCAATTGCACACAATCTATTTGTCTGCTTAAAGCAAATTCAAATCTACCTACTACCTCATCAGTGCAGATGTTTCATCTAGTGGTACAGATTGTACCTATCTGTATCTGCTTATCCAGTATGAGTCTTGTCCGTGTCCTCCCAAAATTAACAACAGTGGGCCCATCCAACATGTTGGGAACTTTCTTTCTGACACTATGAGGATACCAGTAGATCTGAAAGGTTGCCCATCTGTTATTCCTGGCACATGTCCAGCCCAGCTTCTCTTTCCCCCATACATTTCTTTGGTGATATGTTTGACTGGTTCTTTTTCAAAGTCCTGTATCTGTTACATGGCACACTTTATTCATACTCACCATATGCTTCTCCATTGCCCTCTCTTTGAAATCTTCAAAGCCTTGAACATTCCATGACTCATAACTATAAAACGCTGGTAGAGTATTGGTATTCAAAAAGGTAGCTTGTGTTCCCGAGAGAAGTTTGAGGTCATTAAAGAATCTTTGCAATTTACCAAGGACAATCTCACCCACTATACTACTCCTGTTTAATTCTGAAGCCAACTCATTATGCATTTGTACTTTCTGGCTAATATGTATGTATGTGTGTACATATATACTTCTAGAGATGGTTGATTGTATTCTTACAGATGAGCTCTGTAGTTTGTCCATCTTACTGCATGTCATAATCTGGACAAGAGATGTTTACCAGTTATTTAGATTTTTTTTTTCATGTGAAGATGGTTAGGTCAATCTATTTTGTATGATTATGGATATCTTCCTCGATGCTTTGCAATGTTCTGGGACCTGATGGAACCAGCCTGATGTCATCTGTAAACAAAAGCCTTTGTAGGACTTATGCTCCATGGAAACCCTTCTTCAACTTGAATGTTATGCTACATTTCCATTACAACAATAAAAAATATTTTTGGTGAGTTTTTATAATACCATGTTTTATTCCTCAGTTATTATTTATGACCATGGAGTTAAACAAGGATATATTTGTTGTTACTTTATGAGCAATCTTTAATAATTATAAAAAATTGGAGATAATTCATTGGAAAAGAGACATTAAGGTATCATTTTGCTCTCATATACACATGCATATACATACATACATATATCTAGATACATACAATAAACAAACAATGGCCACTGTGGGATATTGTGTTTTCTATGATGGTGAATAGGTCTACTATGGAATATTGCTTTCAAAAGTCTGCTCTTTACTATTATACCCATCAAAGAAGCTATCAATAAATGATTCTCATAAAAATTTTATATAAATGGGGAAGTAGGTATATAGGTCAGTAGAAGCTGATGTGCTTTCTGTCATCTTTTTGCAGTATTAATAAGGTCTGAGATATTTTCTGAGCTTTTGGCATCTTCCCTCTTTTAGTTGTGTTGTGAATCAACTCAATGTCCTCAAAATTATTTTTCCTCCAACACATATATGCTTTCTATACAGTATGTATATTCCCATTTGATTTTCTCAAGGGTGTTCTCTTTAAAACTAATATTACCTCTTTTATAAGCATATTTGGGTCTGTGATGTCCTAAGTTCAAATGTAGTAGCTCTATTATCCTTGATTTTGAAAAAAAAAAGTGTTATGTAAGTCTTTGTATATCGTTTCCACTCATATTCTACTTTCCTACTTCCATTTATACACAGAAACAACAACAAAAAAAGCAAAGCAAACCAAACAAACAAACAAAAAAAACTCCTTAGGATCATTTGTCTAATTTTTAGCCTTTTAAAAACTGGTTTTTGCCTTCAACTACATATTCTGTTTTGTTTTACAAAGTGATGCATCTCCTTATTTTTCATTGTCTTTCTCTGCAAAATTTCACCAATGAGTTTTATTCTAAAATTGATGTTACCTTTGGCTACTATATCCTTGGCAAAGCATGCATTTTTGACTAAGACTTTTTTAGCTCTTTTGATCTTCTTGTTATGACCATTGATGTCTATTTGTTAAGCTTCTTTATGAAACTACTGAAGTCTTGGTCTTATAAACTATAAAGTGAAGCCTTGGAACATAAAAGTGTTTCTTTTATCTGCCTTTCATTTCCCATCATTAAAAACTTTTAAAATTGGAAAATATTGAGTTAAGTTGAATGCTATATATTTATCTTATTTATTTTCTTTCTATGTTCTAATTTTGATATTTTTTAAAATGACAAGTGGTCTGACTCTTACTGACAACTGACTCCATTATGATTCACACCTCAGTAACACTTTGCTTCTTCTTTGCAAAGATATAATAAATTTTATTTTTCTGATGTTATTTTCTGCTTGCAATTTCCAGCAGTTGTTCATTTAAAAATTATTTATTTACTTTCGTCCAGGCCCTTCTTTGTACAGGATATGATACCCAAATATGCAAAAGAGGCATGATGAAATACAGAATCTCATTGATTGATTGACCTTGTTCTTGAAGACCAAAAATGCCATATCAGCAAGGCAGTTACAGTTCAGGTTGAAGTATGGGGCATCTACACTGACTAAGTGGTCATAAGATGGTCACCATCTCATGTTGGATAAGAGAGAATGATCTGCAGGTACAAAAATAAGTTACGTGACTTTCCAAAGCATCAAGGTATCCCACCTATGTTGGGTTTGGACATGAAATTTAAGTAAAACAGGGTGGAGATATCTTTATCAGCATTATCGTGGTCTTGTAAGTGAGCCTCATAACTTGGTAAACAAGTAGTGAACGTTACATTAAGGTTTGAGGCCCACTATAAGAACCTATCTATTCTTATAACATTTATGTAAAATGCCAAACTGATTAACACTGATTGGAATAGAGTAGTGATACAAATTAATTATTTCATATATATACTCACATGTATGTATGTGTACATGTACATATTTGTATGTATATATGTACCTATGTATATATTAATGGAATACTTCATTTCTGTTTTTAAAGTGAATAGCATATCTCATGCAAGGAAAAGTACAGAAAACCTTTAACTTCTCAAGCACATTTGTTCAATGATGTCACTATTGAACAACAGGAAAGATATGGGAAAAATAAATGCTTAAACAATTTAAATTCTTATTAACACAAAATGTTCCCTCCAGTGGTGGAAATCACAACCCATTTCTGCTTATACACCCAATTTGACTCTTGTTTATGTCTTCCCATGACTTTGTCATATAAGATCCAGCCATCCTATTGAATTTCTTCTCTACTTTATTCCTATTGAATTTCTTCTCTCTTTATTCTGACATTATTATGTTACATGCACATGAAGAACTGAAGCTGTCCACCTGCTACCTTTCATTATCACATGACCAGTCTATCTATTTATTTCAATGATTCATTTGTCTGATGACCTCTCCTGCTTTTGTTATACAAATTTCCTTATTTGTTATATGTTCACTCTCACCGAGTATCTCTCTATCATCTACTGTGAGAAATTCAAATTTGAATTATTTGGAGACCATCCTGTTCTATTTTTTTCCTTTTTGGAGGGGGGAACATAGGGCAATTGGGGTTAAGTGACTTGCCCAAGGTCAAATGGCTAGTTTTTGTGTTAAGTGTCTGAGGCCGGATTTGAACTCAGGTCCTCCTGACTCCAGGGCTGGTGTTCTATTCACTGTACCACCAAGCCGCCCCAATCATGTTCTATTTTTTTCAGATCCATCCAGACATTAAACAATACTGGGAGGGGAAAAAAGATTAAATTGATTATGTTTTAATGGAGAGAAAATGATTCATTACTGATGGAATCATTTGTGAATCAACTGTCTCTGTATAATCAGACTTCTGACTCGGAACAAAAATTAGTACAAAAGTAGAAGAAAAACATGAGAAAAATATGTCATGCAGTTTCTGTTCAAAAAAATTATTGGTAATTGAAAATAAGTAACAGAAAAAGTTATTTGGAAATAGACTACAATAATATTATAGGAAAGTTTAATACTACAAATTAATTGTTAAAAATAAAGAGACCAAAAGAGCCTTAAAAAAAGAAACTCTAGGCAACAGATATTTCACTTGGTTGGGAAGTGAAGAGAGATGGCAAGCAAAGGCAACACTGATTTGGGATATAAAACTATTTGCAAAATCCTTGAGACGGATAATGTAATTATAAGTTGTATCAGTTAATGAAACAGAGAGAAGCAGGGCATTGTAAAGTAAATAAAACCTTCTTAGTGGAACAACTAAACAAGTTCATCTCTAAATGTTTTTGTTGTTTTTTTTTTAATCAAAAAAGGAGAGGATTTAGGGTGGCCAGGTAGCACAGAGAGTAAGAGCACCGGCTCTGGTGTCAGGACGACCTGGGGATCGAATCTGGGCTCAGACACTTAGCTTCCACCCAGAAACACCTGGCTGTGTGACCTTGAGCAAGTTACTTAACCCTGATTGCTTAAAAAAGATTTAAATAAGAGAAATCAAGGAAAAATTAGGAAAAAAGTAAGAGTAATCCAAGAAAATTATGAAAAGAAAGTCAACCAACTGGAAATGGAGACTCAAAAACTTAAAGAATAAAATAATTCCTAGGAAATTAGAAATGGGCAAAGTGAAACCTAATGATGTTCTATGGCACTAGAAATAATACAACGGAATCAAAAGGATGAAAAAAAAAATAGAAGACATCTCATCAGAAAAACAACTGACCTGGAGAACAAATTTAGTAGAAATAACATAAAAATATATGGACTACCTGAAAATTAATGATTAACAAGAAGAATCTTGATATGATAGTATAAGAAATCATCAGAGAATATTTCTCTGAAGTTCAAAAACAAGAAGGTAAAGGAGAAATAGAAAAAATTCACACATCACCACCTGAAAGAAATCCCAGGAGGAAAACTTACAGGAAAATCATAGTCAAGTTTCAAAGCTCTCAGGTTATGGAGAAAATATTGAAAGCAACAAGAAAATTTTTAAAAAATGATTATGGAGCTACAATAAGGATTACACAAGACCTTGCAGTTACTACATTGAAGGACCATAGGTCCTGGAATAGTATATTCCAAAGAGCAAAACAGTTGGGGCTATGACCAATGGTAACATCCAACAAAATTAAGTTATAATCTTGAATAACAAAAATGGAACATTTAATGAACAGAAAGATTTTCAGGTTTTTGTGACAAAAACCCCAGAATGTAAGGGAAAATTTGACCTGTAACATCCAGGAGAAATATAAGGTAAACATTAAAGATTGATTATAAGGGACCACAAATTACACGGTCAAATTGTTTACTTCATATATGTGAAAATGTTAGCAATATTCTCATGCTTGTCATCATTATTTGGGTAGTTTGAAAGAAAGGAATGGGTTGACTTGTGTATGATGGGGCAATTCTAAAAAAATAAACCTCAGTGTAGAGAAAGATAAAAAAGGAGTGAATATCTCATATTAATGAGGTATAACAGAAAAAAATTGATATAGAAGAAGCTAGTAGGAGGGAGAATGAGTAACGCTAGAACCTTATTCTCATCAGAAATGGGTTTAGGAGGGGACAACATATATATGTAGAAGGGTATAAAAATCTTCTAATTCAGAAAGAAAAAAGTGCAAGGGAATAGGGCGAGGGGGAGAGGATAAGAGAGGGACTCAGAGGGGTGGGTAGATTAAAGAATAAGAGTGCAAGGGGGCAGAGTCAAGATGGCATAGTACAAACAGGACTTCCGCATGACTCATGCTTCCACCTTCTCCAATTCATGTAAAAATCACACTAAGCAAACTTTGGAGCTACAGAACCCCAAAAAATGACACAGAGGAGGTAACCTCTCACTGAGGACAGTTCAGCAGGCTGTCAGGAAGGGGACAGAGCAGCACTCTGGGAGCTGAGCCCAGGCCCAAATGAGCAGGAGGTTTTAGCCTCAGGGCAGCCTGACCAGCCACCAGCTGGAGGGCTTCAGATCACCAGCAGCTGTGGCAGCTTCCAGAATTATCAACCCATAAATGCTAAGGACAAAGTGAAAGGTCAGTGCAGTGTGGACTTTGGGACCTGGGATGTCGGGATTGAAGTCTGGCCTTTGTCCCTGGGGTGAGAAGTGGCTGAGGCATGGTAGACATCCACCCACTGCCATGTGACTATTTCAGAGTTCTGGGACTGCAAATTGTAGGGCGGCCAAACATAGAGTCTGAGAGGTAATTTCACTTGCTGGGGTGGAAGTTCTGGGGTGTGTACCCAGTGTGCCAGAGCATGTGGAGGTTTCAGAGAGGGCAGCCAACTAATAGCTCCAGCACATGAGAAAACCCCAGCGATTGGGACAAATCTCCCCCCTCTGGTATCAGAGTTCTACTGTGGCAAAAATCCCAAAAGTCAAGTAATTGAATGGCAACATAAGCAAGCAAGGGAAGCAAGGCAAGCCCAGTGATCTGACTTTGGATTCCTCTTTTGGAGAAAAGGATCAAAGCATGGAACAGGAGCAAGACAGTGAAGTCAGAACTTCTGCACCAAAAGCTTCCAACAAAAGAATAAGCTGCTTACAGGCCATAGAAGAGCTTAAGAAGGATTTTGAAAACCAAATAAGAGAAGTAGAGGAAAAATAAGGGAGAGAAATTAGAATGATGCAAGAAAATTATGAAATAAGAGTCAACAACCTGATTGAAGAAAATAACACCTTAAAAATAGACTAAAAAATAGCAAAAGAGGCTCAAAAAGCCAACAAGGAGATGAATACTTTCAAAAGACGAATTTGCTAGATTGAAAAAAAATCTCAACAGCTCTCTAAAGAGGATCATTCCTTCAGAATTAGATTGGAGCAAATGGAAGCTAGTGGCTTTATGAGAAATCAAGATACTATTAAACAGATCCAAAAAAATGAAAAAATACACAGCAATGTAAAATATCTTATTGGAAACACCACTGACATGGAAAGTAGATCCAGGAGAGATAATTTTAAAATTATTGTACTAGCTGAAAGCCATGATCAAAAAAAAGAATATAGAAATCATCCTTCAAGAAATTCTCAAGGAAAATTGCTCTGATTTTTAGAACCAAAGGACAAAATAGAGGTTGAAAGAATCCACCAATCACCTCCTGAAAAAGATCACAAAAAGAAAACTCCCAGGAATATTATAACAGGGTTCCAGAATTCCCAGATCAAGGAGAAAACATTACAAGCATCCATGAAGAAACAATTTGAAAACTGTGGAAACACAATCAGGATCACCCAGGATCTGGTAGCTTCTACACTGAGGGATTGAAGGGCTTGGAGTATGATATTCCTGAGGTCAAAGGAGCTGGGATTAAAACCAAGAATCACCTACCCAGCAAAACAGAGTATAATGTTTCAGGGAAAAAATATGGTTATTCAATGGAATAGAGGACTTTCAAGCATTCTTGATGAAATAACCAGAGTTGAATAAAAAATTTGACATTCAGATACAAGAAGCAAGATAAGCATGAGAAAGTAAATAGGGAAAAGAAATCATAAGGAACTTATCAAAGTTGAACTACTAACATTCCTACATGGAAAAATGATAATTGAAACTTATGAAACTTTTCTCAGTATAAAAATAGTTGAAAGGAATAAAAATGTATACATATATGTGTGTGTATGTATACATACATGCATATATATGTCTACATAAGAGGGTATATGCATACATATGTGAGTGTGTGTATATATGTGTATAGGTATATATAGACAGAGGGCACAGGACCAATTGAATAGGAAGGGACAATACTTAAAACATGAAAATAAGAGATGAGAGAGGAATATAATGAGAGGAGATCGGGAGAGATAGAATGGGGTAAATTATCTCATATAGAAGAGGCAAGGGAAAACTGTTACAATGGAGGGGAAGATCAGGAAGGTAAAAGGGAATGAGTCAACCTTATTCTCATTGAATTGGACTTAGGTAGGGAATGACATACACACTAAATAGGGTATCTCATCCTACAGGAGAGTAAGGGGAAAGGGAATGAGAGGGAGGATGATGGAAGGGAGGGCAGGGGAAGGGGGAGGGAAGTTGGAAGCACCCACTTTTGAAAAGGGAAAGGATCAAAGTAGAGAATAGAACTAGTGTGTTGTGGGATAGAATGTAGGCAAATATAGTGAGTGTTTCACAATATATCCACTATGGAAATGTTTTGCATAGCTACACATGTACAACCTATATTGAATTGCTTATCTTCCTAGTAAGGGTGGGTGATAAAGGAGGTAGGGAAAGAATCTGGAATTCAAATGTTTAAAATATATGTATATTATTATTATTATTTTACATGTTACTGGCAAATAAGATATACAGGCACTGGGGCATAGAAATCCACCATCCCTTACTGGACAGTTGGAGGGCAGATGGGGAAGATATGGGAGAGAGCAGATTGGGGGAGGGGACATTCAGTGTGATTGCTGTTTTGGGGTGGTGGGTAGGGGAAAAATGGGGAGAAAATTTGTAACTCATAATCTTGTGGAAATGAATGACATAAACTAAAAAGAAATTGTTTTTAAAGAATAAGAGTGCAAAGTAGAGGGTAAAAGTAAAGCAGAGGAGTGAGAAGGGATAGGGTAAATAGGGTGAGAAAGATAGTGAGGAAAAATAGGAAAGAGGAAAATACACAGCAAGTAATTAAAGCTTAGAATGTGAATGGGATGAATTTACCCATAAAACAGAGACATAGCAGACTAAAATTCTAAATTCAACAATATATTGCCTTCAGGAAACATTATAAAAATGAGAGATACACACAAAGATAAAATGAAGGGCAGGAGCAGAGTTTATTAGGTAAAAAAAAAAAGTAGTGGTAGTAATCTTGATCTCAGACATAGTTAATGTTATAATAGATTTAATCCAAAGAGAAAATAGAAAAAACTATACTATGTGTCAGCAATATTATTCATATTATTTTAGACCATTTGAAATAATTAGACTGGGTGAGGGGAACCTCTGACCTTAAGGTTGCACTTTCCCCACCCCTGAACTAGACAGTAGAAAATAGCTGAGGGTATATCTGAAAACAAACACAGGAAGTATATGAATATAAATATGAAATCCTCTTTATACAAATAAACTCAGATATAAATAATTGAAGTAAAATTTATTGTTCATGGGTAGGTAAAACCAATATAATTATTTAAATGACAACTTTACCTATTTATTCAAAGCCATCCCAATTAAATTGATAAAAAATTGTTTTACTGAGTTAGAAAAAAATCATAACAAAATTCATTTGGAAGAACAAAAGATCCAGAACTTCAAAGAAACTGGGGAAAAAAGATGTAAAAGAAGTAGATTCAGCAGTATCAGATCTTAAACTATATTATGAGGTAAGAGCATTGTTGAAGTATAAAAATAATAATTTTGATTTTTTTATTAAAATTTTCCTATATAAATAAAACCTATGTAGCCAAAAATAGGAAGAATACAGAAAAGTTGGGGGAAAACTTTCATAGACAATCTCACAGATATGATGTTATTGGGTTAGAATATTGCTATGGTATAGGAAATGATGAGATGGTTAATTTAGAATGACATGGAAAGTCTTAGACTTATGAAGAAAGATGCTATCTACCTTCAGAGAAACAGATGATAGGAAGAAATAGGTATAGTATGATTTTATATATGTGTGTGTATGAGTGTATATATGTGTATATTTATAGATATATATGTATATGTATATATTTGTGTGTGTGTGTGTGTGTGTGTGTGTGTGTGTGTATATATATATATATATATATATATATATATATATATATATCTCCATGCTTAATTGTAGCCTTCTTTAGGGTGGTGGAGTGAGGAAGGGGAAAAAATAAACTAATAAGTGCATAGCAGAGAACAAAAGAAAACCAACAAGGAGCAAAAAAAAAAAAAAAACCTGGCCAGCTTTGAAAACAACATATAGTATTTATTATATAGGTTTTCTTGAAATGGAAATTTATTGTTTTATTCTGGATCTTCTCTCATGGTCTCCTAGATATGTCTCAATTTGAAAAAAAATTCTCATTTCATATTTAAGTTTAAATTTTTTTTTAAATTACAAAATTTTTCAGAAAGAATCAATGAAGAAGACAAAAATTTAATGAAGAAAAATGGAAAAGATATGCAAATTTTATAACAAAATTTCACCATGACAGAAAAGGGGTCATAATACTTATGTTGTAATGTCCCAGTTCCTGTTTAGCTTACAGAGATGGTAGAAATGGTAGTAAAAAGAACAAAGATGGGACAGCTAGAAGGCACAATGAATAGAACACAGGCCCTGAAGTCAAAAGGACCTGAGTTCAAAACCCATCCTCAGACCCTTGACACTTAACTAGCTGTGTGACCTTGAACAAGTCACTTAACCCCTTCCCCCCTCCAAAACAAACAAAATCAATAAAAACACCAAAGAATAAGACAAGCTATAGAAATAGATCATATATAATTAATGGAGATTTGTGCTGTAGGTAACACAACTGTGAGGGCATTAAGGGATTAATTCATTGGATGTCTAATTTCCCAGCTATACAAATAATTCAAATATGAAATCATTTTTTGGTATTCTATGCTAACCATATAGTCCTACCCATAAATAAAAATAAGGTACTGCTTATGTTCATCCAAATTTGGAAACAGACAACATAGGAACTCCAAATTTTTTTTCATGCCTTATAAATGATAGGGCCTCATATTCCCTTTTCATGTTTAATCTCCTTTTGATGGACTTTGAAGACTCTAAGTTACTGAAATAATCATGTTTTCTGTAAATATTGCACAACACATTAATGAAAGGATAGTGTATGAGTACTAAGGAAGCAATGATAGCAAGCTGGCACCAGTTAATTAAGAGAAATCACATTTACAGGCAAGATGATGTAGTAGATAGAGAGGTAGTTTAGAGTCTGAAAGACCTAGGTTCAAGTCCTTCCTCTAACATATGCTGGATTTCAGACTCTGGGCTGTCACTGTACTTACTCCAGGCAACCTTTAAGAATATTACTAATCCAATCAATTTCTAAGATTATAAATTGTGGAGCAAATGCTGTTCTTCCTTGGTAGAGTGAGTTAACTCAACAAGAATTCCCTAACCAGGGCGGCTAGGTGGAGCAGTGAGTAAAGTGCTGGCCCAGCAGTCAGGAGGACCAGAGTTCGGTTCCGGCCTTAGACATAACACCCACACAAAAAAACTAGTCGTGTAACCTTGGGCAAGTTACTTAACCCTAATTGCCCTCCAAAAGGCAAAAAAAAAAAAAAAGAATTCCCTGACCAGTACAATCAGAGGTCCAGGCAAAATGAGAGAGAGAGGAAAGAACAAATTATACCAGACTAACTCCTTTTCCTTTATGGGTTAGAGTTTCTAGAGTGGTAGTTCAGGAAAATTAGAGTCGTGGACATAAGAGACACAGACATGGTATGATTTGGTTTCTGGGAGGCATTTTATAAATTGTCTTATGCTATTCTTGTGGACTAGATGGAGAGATGTGAAATGACTTCTAGTACTTATAGGTCAATTTGCAATTGCTTAAATGACTGGACTGAATAGTGATAAATTCAGATCTGGAGGAAAGACTCTGGTGGCATACCATCACATTATTTCCTTGTTTCTATTTCATTTTTCCCCAAATAACTTGTAGAAAGACACAGATGGCATACTTATCAAGTTTATAGATAACATGAACCTGTGAGGCATTGCTAATACATTGTATAAAAGAATCGGGATCTAAAAATATCTTAAAAGCCTAGAACAGCCTAGAACAAGAAGCCTACCTTAGGGGAAAAATGTAAAGTTTTATACTTCTTAGGTTTTTTTTAATATTTTAGTTTTTTATATTTATTTATATATTTATAATATATTAGCTTTTATATAAACTATATGCTTTATAGTTTTTTTAAGTCAAGTGTACAAAATTAAGCTTTAGAAATGAGTTCATGCGAAAAAAAAACACAAAGTATTTAGTTAACTGAAGATGAGTCAACTCAATGTATCTAAGGATGTTAATAGAAGGAATATAAAGTTATTAACTAGAATATTAGCTAGGAAGCTATATAGATTATTAACTATTATTAGTTAAATAAAATTATTAGCTATTATGAACTATAGAAAAAATTAAATCCAAGGGAATTTAGTTAACTCAGTATAGATTAACAGTGTTATAGCCAAATAAGCTAACATGAACTTGGGCTACATTAATAGAACCATAATGTACTAAGTGAGGGAAGCAATAGTCCTATGGTATTCTTTCCTGGTCAGACCATATGTCACATAGCTCTGAGTGTTCTATTTCAGGAAAGACATTGACATGATAGCACATATCCAAAGGAAGGTGACTAGGGGCTTGGTTTCAGCCTGAGGAAAAGACTTAGAAGAGATATGACAGCTGCCTTCAAATATTTGAAGGATTACCAGATACTAGAGGAATTACACTTACTTTTCTTGAATCCTGAAGGGAAGCATCATGAGCACTGAATGAAAGTTACAGGGAGACAAATTTAAGGAAAAATTTCCTAAAAATGAGATGTGTCAAAAAGTCAAATGTGCTGCTTAGTGTGACTATGAGATCGCTGTTACTGACAACACCATCCTCCTTGTCTCTCAATCTCACAATCTACGTGTTGTCCTTGATTCCTCACTTGCTGAGGCCTATCGATTTCATTTTAACAATATCTCTCTAACATGCTTCCATCTCTTCTCTGACACTACCACTGCTCTGGTGAATTCCCTTATCACCTCACACCTGTACTATTGCAGTAGCCTGATGGTGGGTTTGCCTGCCTCTAGTCTCTTCCCACTGCATTCCATCTCCATTCAGTCACCAAAGTGATTTCCCTAAAGTTCAGGTTGTACCATATTACTCCCCTACTCAATAAACTCCAGTGTTTCCCTATCACTTCCAAGATCAAATATAAAATCCTCTGTGTGGCATTCAAAACCCTTCATAAATGAGCCCCCTACTACCTCTCTTATCTTCTTATGCCTTACCCTCTGACACATACTTATAGATCCATGACCTCGGCTTTTGTTGTTCCACGAAATAATTCTCAGTTCTTGGTCTTTTCTCTGTCTGTCCCCCATACCTTGAATGCGCTGCCTATGTACCTCCCTCATTTCCTCGAAGTCTCCACTAAAATATCACCTTCTACATAAAGTCTTTCCCAGCCACTCTTAATTGTAGTTCCTTCCCTCTGTTAATGATTTCATATTTATCTTCTATATGACATGTTTGCACATATCTGTTTGTTGTATCCTTCATTAGATCATGAGTTCCTTGAGGGTAGGGAATGCATTTTGCCTCTTTTTGTATCTCTGGTGTTTAAACAATGCTTGATTCATTGTAGGAACTTATTAAATACTTATGGATTATTGTTACTAGAGGTATTTAAATAGAAGCTGGATGGTTACTTTATTGGAGTTGTTGTAGCAGGGACTAGTTAACTTTTATGGTTAATTCCAAGTGAAAGAATTTATAATTTTATCATTTTATAACTGGGAAGAATGTAGTCATAGGAACTGAAATTAGATACTGATAGAATGTGGAAAAATATCATACTATATCAATAAATGTCAGAAGCATGAACAGCTTCACTAAGTTAAAGTACAACTAGTTAGATAATTAAAGCTTTCAGAAGTATCTAATTTATTAGTGGTTCAAATCACGAAGCAGTAAGAATAGCCAACCACATTACCAAATTAAGGGAGAATATAGAGAGAGGAAGACACATTTTTAAAAAGGTGGTAGAGGAGATAAAAAGTTTAGATAGACAGGCATTCTACCCTCTTACAATCTAATATGTATATAAGGATAGAATATGTACAAAAATAAATATTATATAGAGCTGTAACTGAGGTGAAATGATATGGTCTTTTCTCTAGAGTGCCAATATGGGGAGATAATACTTCTTAGTTGTGATACACTATGTAGGGATTAGAAAACTAAGATCAAATCTAGCCTACAACCTGTGTATGGGCTGTGATCTAAGAGTTGTTTTTTACATATTTCAATGGTTACAAAAGTCAAAAGAAAGATAGTATTGGATGTGTAAATAAATTTTTATTGAAACACAGCAGCACTCATTCCTTTACATATTATCCATGGCTGACTTTGTTTTACAATAGAAAGTTCAGTAGTTGCAACAGAGACCATATGTGATTCTTTCATCACTTAATGCTGCTGCTCAGCACACTACAAATCACAGTGACATAGTAATAACTCAACATCATTTCAAGTGCCATGTGCATCAATATAGTGCTACAATTTTTTTTATTGCCAGTGCATATTCATCTGTCAAAACAAGAGAGAAAGGTGAACTTTGAATGGTATAGTTTTAAGGTACAGTAGAGGTAGATTACTTTGTAATTGGATTAGATGGCAAAGCATTGTATTTATTATGCAATTACACTAAAGTTCTATACAACACACAATCAACAACTGTGTCCAGTATATCAACATTACTAGACAAAACACTCGTCAAAATATTCTCCACTCAGAAAAGCAATGGTCAGAAGAAGTAGAAAACATAAACTAGAGTATCTTATTATATTAAAATTTCTTGACAAAATTAAAAAAAAATTAAAATGACTGCAAACAAAGCAACTTTCAAAGTGGCTCATTTGTGAGTCAAACAAGGAAAGACATTTACCAATGGTGAGTTAATGAAATCATAAATCATATTTGATTGTAGTTGGTAAACAAATATGTCCAGAGAAAATAATCATATTTAAGAAATTAATCTTTGGGATAAATTAAATCATATGCTTTGGGGTTGATATCAGTATTTGGCACTATGTGTCTGAAAAGACATTTTCAAAGATGAAGTATGAAAAATTGCATTAAATATCATCATTAACAGATAAACAATTTATAGTAAATTTTTCTGAAAACTAACTTTGAATACCAATTAAGCAAAATGTTATTACCCCTCCCCCCAAATTTTGTTCTTCTCATTGATAGACCTGTATTGCCAAAAAAAAGTACTCAGTTATTATCATTATATTTTGAATTTCATCAATAAAATTGTGGAAATTTGCTTTCTCTCACATAAATGCCTAAATAACATCCTCAATTTTGTCTCTTGGTCCACAAAGACTAAAACAGTTACTATCTAGTCCTTTACAAAAATTTTTTTTTGCAGACCTCTGTTATATACCTCTAGTCTGCTCTCCCATAATTCTAGCAAAATAAACTATGTGGTATCACATCTGAGGTTCTGGCCTCTTTCTTAGGGTCACCTATGCCCACTATCATCTATTCTCCTTTTTTCCTCCCCTTTTCTACTCTCTTCCTCAGTCATTTGTTATGGTTCATAGTCTAAGTTGGCACTCTCTGTTCTACAGATTGGTTTCTCTCCTTACACAATTTTCCTCCACCCTGAACCCCCTATCCTCTGTGACTCTAACCCAAATTTGTCTTAGGTATTATTAGGATTCTGCAAGTATAGTCAAAGCTCAAAGATGCAATACTTTCAGGATATCAGAAACCCTTGATACTGCAATCAATCATATTTTAATGAATGGGTTTTTCCCTCTTTTCAAGTTAGTAAAGACATCATCCAGGGGCAGAGCCAAGATGGTGGAGTAAAAGCACAAACTTGGCATGGGCTCTGGCTCCAACAACTTACAATACCTGTAGAAAAAGACTCTAAACAAGTTTTAAAGCTACAGAACCACAAAGTGACAGAGAGAAACAAGAAGGATTTTGAAAATCAAGTAAGAGAAGTAGAGGAAAAATTGGGAAGAGAAATGAGAATGATGCAAGAAAATCATGAAAAGTGAGTCAACAGCCTGCTAAAGGAGACCCCCAAAATATGGAAGAAAATAACACCTTAAAAAATAGACTAACTCAAATGGCAAAAGAGGCCCACAAAGTCAATGAGGAGAAGAATGACTTAAAAAGTTGAATTTGCCAGATGGAAAAGGAATTTCAAAAACTCACTGAAGAGAATAATTCCTTCAAAATTAGATTGGAGCAAATGGAAGCTAATGACTTTTTGAGAAATCAAGATACTATAAAACAGATCCAACCAAATGAAAAAACAAAGAAAGCAATATGAAATATCTCATTGGAGAAACCACTGATCTAGAAAATAGATCCAGGAGAGATCATTTTAAAATTATTGGACTACCTGAAAGACACAATAAAAAAAAGACCCTAGGTGCCATCTTTCAAGAAATTGTCAAGAAAAATTGCCTGATATTCTAAAACCAGAGGGAAAAAGATAATGTGAAAGAATTCACTGATTGCCTCTTGAAAAAGATCTCAAAAAGAAAATTCCTAGGAATATTATAGCCAAATTTCAGAGTCCTAGGTCAAGGAGAAAATACTGCAAGCAGTCAGGAAGAAACAATTTGAGTACTGTGGAAACACAATCAGGATAATGCAAGACCTAGCAGCCTCTAGTTAAGGGATAGAAGGGCTTGGAATATGACATTCCATGTGTCAAAGGAGCTAGGACTAAAACCAAGAATCACCTACTGAGCAAAACCTAGTATAATGATTTAGGGGAAAATATGGCTATTCAATAAAATAGAGGATTTTCAAGCATTCTTAATGAAAAAACCTGTACAGACCTGTACAGAAAATTTGACTTTCAAATACAAGAAGCAAGAGAAGCATGAGAAGGTAAATAGGAAAAAGAAATCGTAAGGAACTTATTAAAGTTGAACTATTTACATTCCTACATGGAAAAACAATAATTGTAACTCATAAGACTTTTCTCAGCATGAGGATAGTTGAAGGGAATATATATATATATATATA